>NC_022018.1:5972225-5973646 GCF_000317375.1 Microtus ochrogaster
GAGAGAGAGAGAGAGAGAGAGAGAGAGAGAGAGAGAGAGAGAGAGCCAGAGATGGAAAGAAGAGAACTCAAGGGAAAGGTGAAGGGGTGGAAATAGAATGTGTGTCATGAAAGCAGAGGAGGGGATTGTGGGTAGGGAGGAAGAGCCAGCAAGGGCAGAGAGGCGGTGGGGAAGGCAGTGGGTGGGGACTCTGAATAAGAGCAGAGTATAACAACATATCTCTGCAGTTGTCATGACAAAACATAGCACTGTGTGCCAACTAAGAAATTAAAAATGAAAAAATCAAAAAATAAGAGAAACTGTTATTGCTGCTATTTGTCATAGAGACTGGGGGCAGAAAGAGCATTCGAAGGACTGAGGAGCAGTAGAGATGTTCTCAGACAGCAGCAGGGAGAAGCTGGTCACCAGGAACACTGCTTTAAGAAACATTGAGAGAAAAACCCTGCAAAGCAAGTTCTCTTGTTGGACTAGCTTTGGATCGCCAGTCATCCGATATTAACACAGAAACTTATTAATTAGGAAAGTTTGGCCTTTAGCTTAGGCTTGTTCCCAACCAGCTCTTATAACTCCAATTAACCTGTTTCTATTAATCTACGTTCTCCCACGTGACTCGGTTACCTCTGCTTTGTATCGTATGTCTTACTTCAGGGTCTCACCAGCGTCCCTGGCGTAGACCCTGGCATAGTCTCTGGCGTAGACCCTGGCGTAGTCCCTGGCGTAGACCCTGGCGTAGTCCCTGGCGTAGACCCTGGCGTAGTCCCTGGTGCAATCTGGGTACCTAGATTCCTTCTCCTTTTCCTCTCTCTCCCTGGAAATCCCACCTATCTCTCCTGCCTAGTTGTTGGCCATTCAGCTCTTTATTAAACCAATCGCAGTGACACATCTTCACTCAGTGTAAACAAATATTGCACACCAGGAAATAGGTGTGATGGCCATTCTTGCTTTTTAACTTGACTGTGTCTGGAATGAACTACAGTCCAGAAATGGAGGGCACACCTGTGGCACGGAACCTTTGCAGGATGACACCTGCCTTTAATCCAGATCTGGAGGCTAGCGGCACACCTGGTCACACCTTCTGCTGGAAGCCTATGGAAGGACGTGGAAGAAGGTTGTTCTTCACCTGGCTGCCCTCCCCTTGTCAGCACAGCCATTCCTTCACTGGCAGTGGAGCCTGCTTCTTCAGGATTCCAGCACACAGAAGCGAGCTGAGACACCCAGCCTTGTGGGTCAGAGAAACTCTAGATGTGTGGACCTTCCATTCACAACTAGCCGCTGTTGGACCACAGCCTCTAAGTCATTCCAATAAGTTCCCGTATATATGGGATATGTATTTCTCTATATATTCATTACAATAAATTCCCATATATATGATCTGTATATATCTATCAATCTATATCTATATCTATATCTATATCTATATC
>NC_022018.1:5974062-5979650 GCF_000317375.1 Microtus ochrogaster
AGCAACGCTGTCAGAGCTGGGAGGAAGGAGCTGAGAGAGCTCTTCAGCTGCTGGTACAGCTCACAATGTGGTGTTAACTACATAGAGCTTGTATTATTCGTAAGTACACTTTGTGAACTCAACAGAATTAACTAAAAATGTAAAAAGGTAATTGTTTTTGATAATCAAAGAGAGAAGAAACAGATACATAGGTTTTTTTCTGTTGCTGTGATTTAAAAAACCCTGACAAAGGTAACTTAAGGAAGAGAGCATTTATTGTGGCTTACAGTTCCACAAAATGCTAGGGATTTAGTGTGCAAATATGTGTGCCTGTGTGGTGTTCCAATTTACTTTTCTATTGATATGATAAAATAATGAACAAAAGAATTTAGGCTTACACCTTCAGGTCATAGTCCATTACTGAAGGAAGTCAAGTCAGGCGCTCAAGCAAGAACTAAAACAGAAGCCAAGGAGGAATGATGTGTTCTGGCTGGTTCACCAATACGTAGTTAGCTTTCTTATACAGCCCAGGCCACCTTCCGTGGAGTGGAGCTGTGCACAGAGGGCTGGGCCTCCTACCTCAGTTAGCAGCCAAGCCAATCTGATCAAGCAAATTCTTTGGTTAAGGGTTCCTCTTCCCACGTGACTCTAGGTTGTGCCAAACTGACAACAAAGACTAACAAGGACGGGGAACATTTCATATTCAGACGGCACAGATGAAATCACAGAAAAGGCTCAGCTATGATGAAATCGAGTCTATAAATAATAAATTGTCAGAATGGAAGGTGTAAGGCCCGGATGGGTCACTGATAAGCTCTTCCGAATATTTAAGAACTGTGTGACTTTATCCTGCTTGTTTTTCTGTTGCCATGATAGAATGCCTGGCGAGAAAGACTCAGGAGGAAGGGGCTTCTCAGTTTATTGTCTTCTTCTGTTTCTGCTCAGCTCATGTTCCTCTTCTTCCCAGTCTAAGGAACGGGGCCACCTTCCCAACAGTACCCAGGTATCCCCCCAACAGGTATGCCCAGAGACCCATCTCCCAAGTAATTGCAGATTTCAGGAAGTTGCCAATTAAGATTAACTATTACACTGTCTTAAACTTTGAATTTTTTGCAACTTAGAATTATGAAAGCATGTGTATTGACTCATACCTATAATCCCAACATTTGGAAAGCTTAGGCAAAAAGAATCCCACAAGTTTGAGGCTATCCTGGTCCATACAATGAACTCTAGGCCAGCCTGGGCTACAGAGAGAGATCCTTTCTCGCAAAACAAACAATATACAACTAACAAGTAAAAGAATTACAGAAACAACAAGAAGTGTGGGTGTGTGTGTGTGTGCGTGCACACGCAGGCACACACGTGGGCGCTTGTAGATGTAGATTGTGAGTGTGTGTTTGCATGTGTGTATGTACTCTGGTCTATGATTCAGTACACTAGCAAGATAAAACAACAGAGCGTAAATCCACACACTCTCCTGGAGAAATGCTCACTGGCCACCAGCATTTGACAACCAAAGGAGTCTGTTTTCTTTCTCTTTTCCTTCTGGTAAACAAATAGCGTCTCTCCACCGAAGTCACAATTTTTCAAACTGCCATTGCAACAAAGCAGCCCTTTAGACAATTCTCCAGACTGAAGCACTTCTGCACAGCGCCTCTCTTCACTGTATTTCCTTTTCATCTGGTTTCTTGAAACTTCATGAACAATCAGTCTAGAAAATATATTCGCCACTGAAATGCTGTAGGTGGAAGAATCAGAATAAAGCAGAAATGCCACCGAGCCCATTTGCTTGTGAAAAAGTCTCATGGAAACTGCTCTGGAATGTGGAGATCCAGGATGGAAAAATAAGTGTTTTATCAAAATATGCAAAACTAATATGGATAACTCAGACTGATCCAACTGGTCAGACTTTCAACTCCAAATAGAATAAAGTCAAGGAGAATCTGGTAAAATTTCAGCCATGATCACTTCAGAGACGGAAAATGCTCAGGACGCCTATGAAGAGCATGAGAGCTGCCTCTCAAGCCCCCAGCACGAAAGCCGGAGACAATGATTTCAATAGGAAAGATGCCTTATTCAAGAGCACAGTGGTAGTTTTACACATTGATCAGATATTTACGTGCTGGGAACAAGATGATCTTCTCTTTCGTTGAACTTATATTCTACTGGGAAAGTCAGTGAACAAGCGAAATGTATTAGTCATGATATTTTGGAGTGCTATACGCTATGAAACCAACCAGAAAACAAGACAGTAGTGTCATGGGGATGTGGTGAGGTGACGTGCAGTTTTAGATCCTGTGGTCAGAGGAAATTCTTCAGGGTGGGGGTGGGGTTTATGTGAACAGACATCTGAGCAATAGTGAGAAAACAGTCATGTGAATATTTAGGAGGACAGTTTTCCAGGTACAGGGCATTGAAGATGCAAAAGCCTCACAATAAGACAGACAGATGGGTAGATTGTGAATGGATGCATGGATACATATATATATGAGACACTTTAGCCACCAGCTACAAAATATACATGGAGTGTATATGAGATATTCTCAGGACAGACTATATGTTAGGCTATGAAACAAGACTAAATGAATTTTAAAAAGTTGAATATATGTAAAATGCTTTTCTCATCAAAATGAAGTGAAACTAAAAATTGATTGGAAAATTTGCAAACATATAGAAACTAAAGAGAATACTCTGAACCAATCACATCAAAGCAGGAGACACTGGAAATGTATTTAGTTTACTGGAAAAAAAATTACAACAATCCCAAATTTGGGATGCAAATAGAGATGGGCAAAGAGGGAAAGTTTTACTGCAATTATGCAGTACATTTTTTTAAAAAAAATAAGAAGCTAAAAACTGTAGTCTAGGTGCTTCAGGAGCCTTTAAAAATGATGACTAAGAACAGGAAACAATGTCAATGAAGGTAGAGAAAGATAAAAGAGTAAAAAAATCTAACTAAAGGTAAGTCTTTGAAAAGTTAACAAATATTTAGTTACACTGTCTAAGAAAGATGTAATGGGGGAGGGGGGAGCAAGGGAGAAACAATGGGGGAGGGAGGAAGGGAATGAGAAGGGGGAGGGAGGGAATGAGGGAGGGAGGCGAGAAACTCTAGATACCAAATGTACATTGCTATCACATTCGCTGAAATAAAAAGACAGAAGAAAATATGATCAACTACTGCATACCAGTTAATGGATAACTTAGCTGGAATGAACACATTCTTAGAACTATGCAGTCTATCAAAATGGAGTCATGTCTAGAAAATTTGAATGACTTTTAACTAACTAGGTGCTTAGAACAGCAATCAAAACTTTTTAGAAGAGGAAAGCCCTGACTAGAGGGGCTTCCCTGGCAGATTCTGCCATCCTGTTAAAGTCTTAACCAGAGCAATATGACAAGAAAAGGAAATAAAAGGGACACATATAGGAAAGAAAGAAGTGGAATCATTCTCATTTGCAGATTCTACATAGAAGAGACCCTAAAAACTCAACCATAAAAGGCTTAGAGCCGATAACCCCTTTCAGCCAAGTGGCAGGAAACAAAAGGAATAAGAAAAAACATCAGTAGCCTGACTTCAAGCTAAACTCCGGAGCCATAGTGACAAAACGTACTGGCAGAATAGCACTGACTTGCAGATCAAAGGATAGAATAGGGGACCTGGAGGCCCTCTTCAGCGACTCTGATTCTATCCCATGCTGAGCCTCAGTTTCTTCCTGTGATCCCTCCAGCCCGGCAGCTCTCCTGCTGCCCAAACCAGTACCATCTGAGAAAACTCTTTAACACTCTGCTGCCAGCCTGAGGTGAAGCCTTGCCCCCTGGACCACTTCTGTGTGTGGATCCTGAAAAAACATTTCCCAGAAGATCTTACCTCAATGTGCTGTTCTCTTCTCAATCACACCCAGTTCTTCAACTCAGGCTGAACCAGAAAATTCTCAATTCAAAATGTCATATGAATGGCCCCAAACTTCTTCTGAAGCCTCACAATCTGGGCCTCTGTTGTCTGTAGCACTCCTAACATCACCCCCCAAATTCCCACAACACATCATTGAACCCTGAGAATTCAACAGCTTTCCTAGCCCAAAGTTCCAAACTCCTCTCATGATCCTCCCCCAGATGTCTATCACAGCACATTCTATGATGCTGGTACCAATTTCTACCTGAGTCAAGCTCTGCCAGAACCATAGTAACTCGAATAGCACAACACTGGCAGAAGAGGAGACAGGTAGATAAATGGAAAAGAACAGAGAGCTTAGATATAAACCCAGTCTGCTACAGACACTCAATGTTTGACAAAGGCGCTAAAATTAAACATTGGAGACCAAGATGACAAATGGTGCTGGGGAACCTAGATGCCCACACGCAGAAGAGGGAATCTGGATGCCTGGCTCTCGCTCCAGATGCCCACACGCAGAAGGAATCTGGATGCCTGGCTCTCGCTCCAGATGCCCACACGCAGAAGAAGGAATCTGGATGCCTGGCTCTCGCTCCAGATGCCCACACGCAGAAGAGGGAATCTGGACGCCTGGCTCTCTCTCTGAATGAGAACCCACTTGAATTACACCAAAGACTGTCATTTTAAAGCTGCAACTTGGAAACCATTAGAGGAAAAAATACCTCAAAATACAGTCACAGGAAAGGGCTTTCTGAATACGACTCCAGTAATGCATCAAATAAGGCTTCTGCCCAGTTACAGAAGTGAGAAACAAACAAACAAACAAAAATAAAACAAAAACAAAAAAAAACAAAAAAAAAAAACAAGCTCCAGATGGGAGCAACTCTCCAATAGCTGATAGAATGTTGCTATCTAGAATATACAAAGAATAAAAAAAAGTCTAAATGAAAAATCAAACAATCTAATCATTAAACAGGATAATAAAATGAATACACAGTTTTCCAAAGAGAAAATACAAATGGCCAATATACACATGAAAAAGGTGTTCAGCCTCACAAACTGCCAGAGAAATGCAAATTAAAACACAGAGTTGCTGGAGAGACGGCTCAGTGGTTAAGAGCACTTGCTACCCTTGCAGAAGACCCAGGTGGGCTTTGAAGTTTTAAAGCCTCACACCATTCCCAGTGAGCTCTCTCTGCTTTCTGCTTTCAGTTCAAGATATGAGCTCTTAGCTGCTGCTCAGGCACCCGGCCTTATCTTGCCCATCATTGACTCTAACCCTCCGGAACCATAAGCCCAAATAAATTCTTCCTTGTATAAGCTGCCTTGGTCATGACATTTTATCACAACAGCAGAAAAGTAGCCTATATATGTAGAAGTGAGGTTCTTAAAACACTGTCAGTTTGACACAAACAGAAGAATCAAACTGTGTTTTGAGTGTGTCCCCCAAATTCTTTAAGCTGGAAACTTAATCCCCAATTTCTTACGTTGATGATGTTTGGAGGTATTTGTGGAGCAGGGCGATTGAACGGTGATTGGAGCTGAAGTCACTAGGTTGAGGCCCTCAAGATGGATTTAGTGGCTTCATCAGAAGAAGAACAGAGCCCTGAGCCAACACAATGTTGCTCTCTGCCCATGTCCCAGCCTCTGCAGTGCTGTAATGCAACAAGAAAGATGAATCCTAACACCGGACTTCCTGGAATCCAGACCTATGAGA
>NC_022018.1:5980670-5993848 GCF_000317375.1 Microtus ochrogaster
TGCTGAGTAATACTCTAATATGTATATATTCCATACTTTCTTCATCCATTCTCCAATAGGATAATGTTAAAGAAACTATTCTTATTTTATTATATCCTGTTTCCACCTACCATACAGGGAACAAAAAAAATCTAAGAAGAGCAGTACTTCTCAGACTGAGATCTGGAGCTTCGTGGTGTCACGGGAGTTTTAAAGCAGGATGAGTAAAGCAGAACTGCACTGAAGAGCCTGTGGTGAGATTACATGCAGATGGGGGAGGGTTAGGAGACAGGCCCACCTACTGCTCTCACCGTTAGCTGGCTAATTTACTAAGTCAGTCAACAAACACAAACCTCTACCATGCAGAGCCACTTGCCCAGGCACTCTTCAAAGCAGGGCCTGCAGTTAGCCAACTCCTCCCCCACCCCCCGACTTCTGCTGTCATCACCCAAAGAACTTCTGATTTCCTGTCATAATGAAGTTCTAGATGTCTCTTAGGGGCCTAGTGCCTTCTAAGCCCTCTCCCACCTAAACGTCTTTCCTCTTCTCTCCTTCACCAGCAGTGTTATTTCCTCTCTGTCTTACAGAACGTCTGCTCCCTCTCTCCACAGTATTCATCTGCCCTCCAGGACTGGAAAAAGACTAAGCCCGGAGCACAGGCTTCCATTCTCCCGACTCCTTGCATCATCATAGGTCATTTCAATTGCCTTCCAGTGGTCCACCAGCCAGTTGTGTATTCCCTTCCCAGACACACCTGGGTGGGGCAGCAGCACAGCACAGTGCTGAGTCACATATGTCACATATGTGCTTAGTCACAGTGCTGTGTCCCAGCTTCTGTCCTGCTCAGTCTCGTTCTCTCTGTCCCCCTTCCATCCTTCCCTCGCTCTTTCTCTCTCTCTCTTTTCTTTCCTTCTCTCTCTATTTTTCTTCTTCATCTCCCCACACTTCTTTCTCCTGCTTCTCCCCCCTACTCTCTCCTATACCTCCTCCATTTTTTTCTAGTCTTACTGCTACTTGGATGAAGTAATTCTCCTGCCTCAGTCTTCCAAGTAGCCTATAGATATCCTCCATCATACATCATACCTAAGTTCTCTCTCTCTCTCTCTCTCTCTCTCTCTCTCTCCATCTCTCTCTTTAACCATGTGCCTCTACTCTGTAATCACTTTTATTTTGAGCTCACTTCTCCTCTGTTCAGCTTAATATTTAATATGGCATTCAGATCACATTCAATATATCATTTCTAACTTGTCTGAAGATTCTTTAGGGTCTCTGTGTATGTCATATGCAAATGAGGACAATTTTACCTTCTAATTTCCAGTTCTTGTGCCTTTAATTAATTTTTCTGATCTTACTGTTTTATCTAAGGCCTACTACAACATAATGAACAGGAATAAGGTACCAATAGGATTTCTTGGGAACCCTAAACTAAATACTGGTGTCCTCTCCTGTCTCAGGACAAAGTCTAGATTGTGCCTGTCTTACTTATGGTTTTATTGCTGTGGAGACACTGTGACAATGACAGCTTATAGAAGGAAATATTTAGTGGGTGCTTACAGTTTCAGAGGGTTAGAGTTCATAACCATCATGGCATGGAGCAAGGCAACCGGCAGGCAGGCAGGCAGGGAAGGTGCTGGAGCAGTAGCTGAGGGATCACATCCTGATCCATGAACACAAGGCAAAGAAAGAGTGAGAGCTTAATGGGAATGAGTGGCTTGGGCTTTTGAGACCTCAAAGCCCACCACCAATGACACAACTCCTCCAAGTAGGCCACACCTCCTAATCCTTCCCAAACAGTTCATCCAACTGGGGGCCAAGTGTTCAAATACATGAGCCTATGGGGGCCATTCTCATCCAAACCACCAAAGTGCCATTGGTATCTTTTACCTAATCAAGTGAGATTCTCATCCAAACCACCAAAGTGACATTGGTATCTTTCACCTAATCAAGCGAGATTCAAAAGGACTCCCTGATGTCACTCTACTCCTGCATATGTAGTCAGAGTAACCTTTTAAACACACAATTTAGGTTGTGATGTCATGGTCCGCCATCAACCCCCCCACTGATTTACAACTGTCCCTGGAATAAAACCCAACCGCGTTTAATAGAATCTACACTTTAATCCTCTTTCTCTCAGTCCAATTCCTTCCTCAGACGATGAACCTTTGCTGCCTGGGGTCCTTCTCAGAAAATGTCACTTCTATCTGGAATGCCATTCCCAGAACTCTCCCAGGAAAGCCCCCCACACCTCAGAAATTCAGTCAGCCTCCACCCCACTCTGTCCACGACTCTCTAACTTGTTATCTTGCTGTCAGCGTGCTCACCACCTTCTGTAGATCCATGCATTTGTTTGTGCTCATGCTCCATACACGGCTCTCTCATTTTGCTAAAAGCTCCACGTGTTTACCCCATCACTCCTAGCCTATGGCACTTTGCCCAGAAAAATAGTGTGCTCATAATAAATATTTATTGAGTGGATAAACAGACGCGTGGGGTAAAGATGACGATGACACATCCTGGCTCGGGAAACTCACTCACAAATCCATGTCTCCTGTCTCTGAGACTTGGTGCTTTATCTAGGATTAGGAATGGCAGTCGGGCTCAAGATGGCGTCATCATCCACACTGAGCAGGTGGAGTAAGGTTGGAAAGGGACCGAGATAAACCAATATAGCAACCTGAATCTGGGCTGCTGAAGATGGGAGGAAAAACAAGAAGAATTGGGACAGGAATTTAAATCCAGTGTCAATTCTACCAAACTCCTAACCAGGAAAGCCAAAAGACCCACTCCAAAAATGCTGTTTATGTTGATTTTCAGGTTTCTTATTTCTTCTTAATTGTTTACTGAAAAAACTATATTTTAAAAATATCTTTAAAGTTGGGCATGGTAGTATACACCTTTAATCCCAGCACATGGGAGCAGAGACAGACTGATCTTTGAGTTTAAGGCCAGCCTGGTCTACAAAGAGAGTTCCAGGACAGCCAGGGCTCTTGTTACACAGAGAAACCCTGTCTTGAAAAACCGAAAAGAAGCCAAATAGTAGTGGCGCACATCTTTAATCCCAACACTGGGGGAGTGGGAGCAGAGGCAGGTGGAGCTCTATGAGTTCGAGGCCAGATTGTTCCAGTCAGGACTGTTAAACAGAGAAGCCCTGTCTTGAAAAACAAACAAAAAAACAAAACCCCAAAAAACTTTAAAATGCTTTGTAACTTGGTTTGCTTGTCACTAAGAGTAAGAGCCATAATTGTTGCCCAAGGCAAACAAAAAAACAACAAACAAACAAAAACACAACCATTAACTTCCAAAGTCAGTAGCCAAAGTTACTAGAAGGAAGATGAGGTTGGATGGAAAAGATTGCCTTCCCTTAGAGACTCATCCACTTACACCATGAGTCCCAGCTTCTTCCCACCCCGAGACTGTCTTCCCCTAGGCCACCTAGTCCTGGCATGCTCTTGCCCTTGAAATGTCCCCTTGAACTACAAACACGTCTCTTCCCCCGTCCTCCGACTTCATATTCCCCAGGGTTATTGTGCAATGGACTCACCTTTGTCACGCCTTCCCCATTTTTGCACCTACCACTTATTCCTTAGTCTCCCGCAATCTGTCTGCTTAGAAGAAATTCTGGAATCCTCTACAATGGCTCCTACCTGACAAATAAATTCAGGGAGCATTTCATTTCTAGGGTTCATCCAGTGGTGTGCCCAAGGAATTTTGGCTAACCTAGATTTTGTTTTCTGAAGTAGAGGGTGCTTTATGAGCTGGTACCAACCTGGAACCAACCAACTTGTAATACTTCTGAAAACTTAGCATGGGCTCTTGTGAGCGGTCACAAACTTGCTCTAGGAGCCTGGAATCTCACTAAAACCCTCAGCTGGGGGCTTATCTGTGAACCACTACTTATTTCAATTTTCCACTCTCTACACTCTGTGACATTTCACGATTTTAGTCACTCTGTCCCTACTACCTTCCTGGAACCTATGTTTCCTCTCATTTAAGGGTTGAGAGTTGTGGAGCTGAGGGTTTAGGTCAGCAGCACAGTTCTGGCCTGGCATGTGCGGAGCCCTGAGTCCCATCCCAGTGGTTTCTCTGAGGTACAATTTTGTTATTTCTTGACAGATTTGCGTTGAAGTCAGATATTTTTATTATTACATATATCTCCAATTCCATTCGCGCATGATCATCAGATGGGGCTTTTCAAACTTAGTCACAACGTCCTATATTGAGCTCTCTCTCTCTCTCTCTCTCTCTCTCTCTCTCTCTCTCTCTCTCTCTCTCTCTCTCTCTCTCTCTCTCATTACTTCCCAGTAATTCTTAAACTCACATTTGCACGCATCCACACTGCCATTTCAGGTATGTATAATCCCTCGTGAAGAACTCTCTGTGAGCAATGCAAACTTAGATCCCATCAGAGTTCATGCAGAGACCCCTTAAAGGCAGTACATGTGAGAAACCTCCTTGTGGCTGTGTCTTAGCAAACATGGGAGAATATGTACAGTACAGGAGAGAACCCTAACCAGTGCAGTGGATGTGCAGTCCCTGCATCATGGCCTTTCTCTTAGAAGGCATCAGAGAACTCATGCAAGAGAGAATCCTAGCAGACAGCATATTGCCAGAAATCGCCCTGAGAACACATCAAAGAATTCATACAGGAGAGAACCTTTGCAAGAATAATGTGTGAGGAAAAGTCTTTACTGTCTCTCAGATTTAAGAAAACATCTGACAATTCCAACTGGGGAGAAAAGTTTTCATAGGAAACAATGTGTGACATGCTAATCCCAATTCCGTCCTTAGCGACACTCAAGGCTTCATGCCGGAGGGTCATCATGACATGAGAAAGTTGTCAAAGCCTTAAGGAATGTTCAAATCTTAGAAAACATCAGGAGTTTATACTGGGGAAAATTCTAAAAATGTGACAATGTAGGAAAATTCTCACCGAAACTTTGCACAACCTCAAATACTTCCTCATGAAGACAAAATGGAAAATTCTGAAGGGTGTGCTGTCCTGAAGCAGTTTCCTGGAGAATGAGGTCATCCATCTCGGACAGGAGCTGAGTGAGGCAGGAAACATACATACACCTCAAAATAGCTTCAAATCCCTGAAACCGACAGAGTTCAGTATGCTTGACTCTCATGAAGAAACTCAGACAGACCATGCTACTTCGAAGAGGATTTGACAAGT
The DNA here is from genome assembly GCF_000317375.1 of Microtus ochrogaster. Classification (NCBI taxonomy): domain Eukaryota; kingdom Metazoa; phylum Chordata; class Mammalia; order Rodentia; family Cricetidae; genus Microtus; species Microtus ochrogaster. The sequence continues at coordinate 5,985,826 of NC_022018.1, forward strand.
GCGCCTCCAAGAGAAGATGCTCTTTAGCTTGTAAACACGCCTACATGTGTGCAGGGTGCTCCAGGCATGTAGTATCCATAAGCCGTATCACGTGCTGGATTGGAGTTTAATGACAGCGATTGCTTTGAGCCCCTTGTGCTCCAGTAAACAGCTCCTCCCCCATATTCCTGTAAGTAAACCCAATAAAGCTCACGGAGCCAATTAAAGAAAGAAAGAGAGAAATCTCTGTGATTCCAAACAATGCTTGGTATAGATCTGTCATGACTCACCTGTCCCAGGCGGTATTGCACAAGGTGTGTTCTGTATTCTAAAGTTGGGGCAGGAGGTTCTGTAATCAAAGAAGTCCAGATTTTACTCGCTTAAATGAAGCATGGGTTTGAGTTTTTACATTTCAGAATCCATTATGGGTTCCTGAAAAGAATATAAATTTAAAAACTAGTCTCTGGAAGTTAAATCCAGGCTCACCTCTTGCGCTTAACCTTGCCCCCTGGGGCACCACTGATCCTCCGAACACAGTTCAGGGTGCTTCGGCAAAATGAGTCAGCCTCTGCCCACCGCTCCAGCTCCACCTCCCTCTGCAGCCACCTCAGTCTTCAGCACCACATGCCGGCGGCCACAGCACAAACCGGACCTCTCGTCTCTTCTGTTGCTCATCCCTCTTCCACGCAGGACTTTCTCAACCAGATAGCACCTGCTTCCAACCTTGTCCTGGTGTGTGTCTTCCGGAAAGCCCTTCCTGTTTTCCTTCTCCCTCCCGGCACTCCGTGTCTCTGTGGAGTCTGTCATTGCACCTGCTGCTCTTCTCTATCAGTAGACGCCCGTGTCTGCATCCTTCCCCCATCTCGAGCTCTCCGGATCCGGGTGCCATGTCTTACTCATTTTCACAGGATCCTGTCTGTGTTGAAGGTGAGTTTAGTCTGAGGTTTTGGCTCTGGCTTTGTTGACTCTTCTCAGGTGAGTTACTTCTAGAGAAAGCAAAGGATATGTCTTTCATGTTTACATCTATTCCCTCAACTCTCTGCTGTGGCTTCTGACATTTGACAGCAATAAATCATTATGGTCCATTTTCAGGATGAAGTCCTCATCAGAGACTCTCAAACAGGAGGCACGGGCCTGTCTTCCTTAGCTAGCAGCTGGTGTCTTCTTTTGACTAGGTGCTATCTGTCTATCTATGGTTGAAAAGTTACTGGCTGTCTGCTATGTGACTGACCCACAGGTCAGAAAATAAGGGACCCTTGATCTCAGGATGTTCATTAGATAAGGCTTGGAGTTTTGAGGATGGGAAATCAGAGAATTTACAACTCCTAAAAACCAGGAAGAAGTTCCTCCCTTAAGAACTCAGGAGACAGAGATGTAGTTAGGGCTATGAAAGCCACTGTTTTCCCCAAGTCGGCATGGCCGTTTTCCATCTGTCCAGGCTGACACCTGGCTGCCGAGGAACTGAAAACAGATCTGCTTCACTTTCTTTGCCCTCAGTCTCTAGAACTCTTATTATGAAGTGAGGACCGTGGCTTTCCAAGTCCCTCTTTGCCAGAGCCCATTGGAGAAGTCCTTCAAGCTAGGTAAAGAGCACACAGATCATTATGGGGCTCCCTCCACCTCCTGACCTCACTGCTGCCTCCCCATGTGGCCCCTGCATGGCATGACAGGACATGCCTCCTGGATCTAGGGACCTCAGAGGATAAATGTCTTCATTCATGACAGCCATGAAGACTTAGTCTGTGAGACACAGTCCCGAGTCCCTCTGCAATACTGTCACACTGAAGATATTCAACAAACATTGAATAAATAGACAGCGACCAATTAGCTTGACTTTGGGAAGAGTATAAAGTCTGCCGTGTTGGTTTAGTCAGTTAGCTCATCTGGCCTTGAGTGACCATCTCAAGGATCCCTTGTGGTATACCTTTGTCTTCCTTGAAGTCAGTCATCAGCTGTATTTTCTAAGGTTCCCTAGTGAAATAAGGAAAGAGTTTCAGGCTGTTGTTCATCTTCCTTGAACATAGACCAAGAAAGGCTGGGCCCGGGTAAGGTGGGCAGTTCAAGTAAGAGGAAAGACCCTCCCCTTCATGCTGCCATCTTGTTTATCTGTTTATTTATTTATTAATTACTCTTATCTGTAAATTATTTAGGATGTGGATCCAGGGAGATGTTTGTTTGTTTTTTGTTTTTCGAGACAGGGTTTCTCTGTAGCTTTGGTGACCGTCCCGGTCCAGGGAGATGTTAAGAGACACCCAGGAGGATGAGACAAATCCGAAATAATGGGCTGTTGTTAAAATCACTGCTTCAGACAACTGAAGCGAATTTCTACCAAGAATCTTTCAAAAAGGATACAGAAGACTCTGTAATTGATGGAGTGAGAAAAGCATTTTCCTCATCAGCTTCCACTCTTCACTTATAAAGGATCAAAATTGATGCCCTACATTCTGGGGGTGACCATAGTTGCTCAACAAGTAGATTACCCAGAATTGCCATGGTGTGGCAGAAGCGACAAGGGAAGAGGTAGAAAGCATGTCGCACACTCAGGCAAGACCGTGAGCCTGAGATCAGCTGAGGCTGTCACTGCAGCTGTCACCCACCGTCTTTGAAGACGACTCTTAATGGCAGTAGTGAGAAAATGCCACAAACTGAGGTAATGTTATCGCAGAGGTATCTTGTTAAAAGGCCTGTCTCAGAGAGGATGGGAGACTTGCCCTCCAGTCCTAAGCGCTACTGTTTTAAGATTAGTCACCTGAAAGATTGAGGACAAAACAGGAGGGAAGAGGCTCCACAGCAATCCAGACAAGGAGATAGATGAGGATCCGGGACTTACACACAGTGCCAGAATTTAAAATACAACAGACACAAACACATCCTAGATCACAGACTCAGGCAAGAGCCAGTCTCCTGGAAACCTGCCTTCTCTTTGTGGCTTGACCAGGTCAATGAGCTAAGGAACCAAGTAAGACGCTGACCAATCAGGACGGGACACTAGACAAGCTAGAATCCTTGGCCTTCATATTTGCTTCCTATTTTAGCTACCCCGTTTCCATTGTTCTGGGCCCTGCGGCCTGTCTTGCTCTTGGTCAGAGCCTGGTCTTCCGTTTGGCTCTGAATGACTTCATGGTGAAAGCTTTGTTTCTACCCTTCTGGATCCAGTCTCATGTTTCCAATTTTTGGACCCAAGAACCGAGTTCTGGTAACAATTTCTGTAAGAGAAGAAGGGATGTGTGTGGACATTGCTGTAGGCCATCTGCAAAGGCTCCCAGATCAGTTAAATTCATGTGGGAAGGGAATATGTTCTTCATTTCCTGTGAAGCTTAGACTTATGAGCTCTGTGTTGCAAGTCCAGAAAAAAAACTTCTGCTCAACTGTTTTAAACAGTGACACTGGCCCAGAAAGGTGGGTGGAGGTGGAGCCCAGCTGAAACAGCAAACACCCTCCAGTGAAGCAGAGAGGTGCGAGGAGACCACAGGAATGGGAGGGAGAAAGAAGACAGTCAGCCCAAGGTCAGAAGAGCAAGGGGAAGGGAGCTGAGGTTGTCAGAGCCCTAATGTTTGTCTTCCATAGTGGGTTTACACAAGCAAGCATTAGTTGGAAACAGAGCAGCCATTTCGCAGCCTACTTTAGAGTTCTATGCATCTTCTAAAAAACACACATGCTGTGGCAGAGCCTCACCGTGCTGGCCCAGCAGGCACGCTCCTCTGACAAGGTAAAGGAGACAGGCGACTTTAACCTGTGTTCAAGGAAACACATAGTAGGGCCAGAGGGCACGCTAAGAGAACTTTACAGGCTGGCGTAAAACGAATAGAACCTCAAGAAGTTAAAACAAAGGACTTGTCATTCACACAAAATGAAGCAGACTGGCGGAACCAAACAAGTAAGTCCAAAAAGCAGCTATCAGTCAGTGAGAGGGCTCTTTTATTGTTCTGTTTCAAAGGCTGAATGAGGAACTTTGGTATCAGCAGAGAACTCTGTAGTCTAGGGAGCTGTACAACGAAGAAGCTAAATCCTGTGTCCCCTGTGCATGAGTTGAACCCCAACAAAAGAGGCAGCTATTATTTGTATTAATCTCAGGTGAGTAAAATCTTGAAATGACCCACAAAGTGAGTGGGGGGTGCTTGCGTACACTAGACAAAACCAAAAGCATTTTGATAGTTTCTGCCAACTCCTCATTGGCCGATGTCCCTGAGGCCTGGTGGGAAGTAGAGGTAAGTAAACACGAGACAGTGTTTTTCTTTGGCCAACCATGTCTAAGATGCTGGGCCAGGAAGATGGCTCATCAGTTAAAGTGTTCAATGCACAAGCCGAGGACTGCAGTCTGGACCCTCAGACTAGACAGCCATTTCGGGGAGCTCTGGGTTTGCCTGAGAGACTGAGACTCAGTGAATAAAGCAGAAGGGTGATCTAGAATGCTTCCAGACATTGACTCAGCACACACATACATGTGCATGCACACTTGCACACATGGTGCCCACACAGATGCACAACACACATTGGAAAAACGGAAAAGAAGTATTTTTAAATTTTTCTCATAATAGTAAGTGTCCACCTGACCTTGTGATTCACCAAGCAAAGTAGAGCTCAAGAATTTGTGTGTGAGTTTCACCAACAAACAGAGCCATGCTAAGTCTCATAAGCAAAAGGAACTTGGAAATAATAGTCTGATAGCAATTTTTTAGGAGAATTTTTCAGATTTCCACTTACTACTTCTTTCTATATAACACTTAAAATTGCCAAATTGACATGGTATAGTGAGCTTAAACATTTACTAATAAACATAAACAAAGACAGAGTCTTAATGTCTTGTGTGAAGGGGGAGGCATTGTGTGGGGATGGGCCTGTATATGTATCAGCATGCATGATGAAGCCTAATATTAACCTCAGGTATCATCTTTGATCTCTTTATTTATTTAGGCAGAACCCCTCACTGAACCACGATCACAGATTCCTGCCGGTCTAGCTAGCCAGTCTGCTCTAAGGATCTTTGTCTCTGCCTCCTGAGTGCTGAAACTGAGGAAGCTGTCATGCCCACCTGGCTTCTAGAAGGTTCTAGTCCTCACACTTGCAAAGCAATCCCTTTATCCACTGATCCAACAACCCAGTCCCGTGATCCATTGTCATGGCCTCCATAGGCAAAAGCCAGCACAACAGTGTCCAGTGTGCCTCATGAGAATGTCTGGAATCCTCCAGAAATGAATGGGTTGACCATCCTGCTGTTTGCTTCATTTCAGCCATACAATCACAGCTATGTCCTGCTAATGTCATTGTGGTATTTCCTGGTAGAAGATCTTTTGAAATTAAGGTTGCAAGTTGGAATGTTGATCAATACAAAGACTGCTTTGAGCAAAGGCCATGTGACTTGTGAGTTTGTGAGAAGGGCAGCTGGTGTGGGTGTCTCCATGAGAGGTGTTTATTTTGTGTAGGAGGAGGGCCCACTTGTCCGTCCCGGCCACCCGGCTAGCTTAGCCACAAAATAACAACACAGAAATTGTATTAATTACAACACTGCTTGGCCCATTAGCTCTAGCCTCTTATTGGCTAACCCTTACATCTTGATTTAACCCATTTCTATTAATCTGTACATTGCCACATGGCAGTGACTTTCTGGCAAATATCTGGCATGTCTTACTCTGGCGGTGGCTCCCTGGCAGCTTCCTGATTCTTTCCTTCTCCCAGCATTCAGTTCTGTCTTCCCCGCCTACCTAAGTTCTGCCCTATCAACAGGTCAAGGCAGTTTCTTTATTCATTAACCAAGAAAAGTAACACACAGAGGGGATTCCCACATCAATTTCGGTCTTCTGTGGAGGTGGCAAGGATTCTGTCAGATCGAGGTAAGCAGTGTACAACTTGGGAAACAGGGAGTGATACCTTCAGTGCTAAGGATGTTGGGTTTAACTTGATCAACAAGATGCTCCACTTCAGCTGATGGTGGGAAACACCTAGCTGGTACTTGGGGAGAGTAACAAAGACTGAGCCCAAGCCAAGGTGATGGCAAGTTGTACGGGTGGCTGTACGGGTGACAGCACTGATGCTGTGAGAGACACTGGAGGCAGAAGGAGGTCCTGGTGCCAACCACAGGAAGTTACGACTGCACAAGGACTGGCCGAATTCCTTCTCTGCTCTCAGAGGCACCGTAGCCAGGACACCGCACAGACAGCATTCATAGACCCAGACTACACCAGTAAAAGAAGTTAGGGAAACGAAATAAGTGTCAGTCACAAAATACTTTAAAAATGAAAAAGACTTTCCCTTATTAGGTATATGGATGGGTCTGAGAATTAAAATTTAATAAAAAAGATAAACAAGAGAAAAGCATGTAAATTTGACTTTGTGTTAGCATTCTACCTGGGACTTTTGTATAAAGAATAAAACTCAATGAGCTAGGTGGGACCGAGAGCTAATGATGCTTTAGCAAGCCGTATATAGGAACTGTGAACAAAAAACACGTGTGATGGGTATTTGGGTGAGGTGTGTGGAAGTGTGGGGAGGGGGTTAGGAAATCCATGGGGGGAGCTCATGGATAGTGAGGACTGTTTTCATGGACTCTCAGCATCGCTGGGATCCACACCTACCTTTCAGCAGAGGGTGAGGGCAGGGGCCAAACACCACTTGAGAAGGTGTATGCTGATCTCCTGCATCGGTTTAGATAACTATGCTGAAATATAGCATAAACACATACAACACTTAGCACTGTCCACCAAGTGTACCACAGCACAGGCATTGGAAGAATCCAGTTATATCATGTATTTTCTATAAGGATAAAGTTTAAACCTAAATGTTCTCCTTGGGGAGGGAAACGGTTTGAGAAAGAGTCTCATCCTGTAGCCTTAACTGTCCTAAAACTCACTCTATAGACCAGGCTGGCCTTGAACTCATAGAAAGCCACCTGCCTCTGCCTCTAAAGTGTGCTACCATTCCCGGCCTAAATGCCCTTTTAATCTCTAAAGCCTAAGTCGCTCACTGTTTCTGGGCCCGTGTAAGGCACAATCTAAAGGGCTCTGTTGTATTTGCTGGCAATTTTTACATGCATGATTAATCAAATTTTAAGGATTTAAGTAATTTGTTTTTCTAGCATTTGGCAGATTATATTCAAAAGAATTCTTAATTAAGTTTTTATTCCACTAAAATAAATTCCTTTTTGCTTCTGGCTTGTATATTCTTTATATGAAGTGATTTAAGCTGTCTTCTTGGGTGACATTTATGCTTCTGTTAGTATCTAATCTCTAAGGCAATTCATAGCCAACATAAATTACAAAGAGACAGCATTGGGGGATAAAAAAAAGAATACATCTACTTATTTTCAGAATTCTGGTTTTTTTATTAAAATTTTATTATATAAACCTTGCAAATAAAAAGCCAACAGTGAAATCAAGCAGACCCAAAGTCTAACCATCTCAGTGAACATCTACGCAGTTAGAACAACCATGCTGAAGCCTGGAGCTTCACGTCACTTACATACTTTCACTCTCAATTTATTTTTATGTACTTATGCACTACCAAAAATGAAAAATCCATAACAGTTAGAATTAGAAAATCAATTTGCTTTATATCCTCTTCCACGGCTCTAGTGTCCGTAATCTACATTGAGTCCTCCCTCAATACTTACCCTTCCTCGTTCATTATAAATGTAGCTATAGCCAGGCAGTGGTGGCACACGCCTTTATTCCAGCACTTGGAGGTGGAGGTGGAGGTGGAGGTGGAGGTGGAGGTGGAGGTGGAGGTGGAGGCAGAGGCAGAGGCAGGCAGATTTCTGTGAGTTCAAGACCAGACTGATCTACAAAGTGAGTTCCAGAACAGCCAGGACTGTTACACAGAGAAACCCTGTCTTGAAAAACCAATAAATGAATGAATGAATGAAGGAAGGAAGGAAGGAAGGAAGGAAGGAATACATGTAGCCATGTTTAACAGTACAAACATGAAAGAAACCAAATAGATGTGTACTGAAATGAATGGTGCTTTATCACTAAATGATAGCTGATGTGGGAGTGATTTCTTATTAATAAAGAAACTGCCTAGGCCCCTTGATAGGCCAACCCTTAGGTGG
>NC_022018.1:5994098-5995824 GCF_000317375.1 Microtus ochrogaster
GCTCCTAATTCAACAGATAGCATTTAACGACCCAATTTTCTTTGATATAGTAGCATCCTGCAACATTAGAACTGCACTGGGTGCCAGGTGGTTGTGGCGCACGCCTTTAATCCCAGCACTCTGGAGGCAGAGCCAGGCGGATCTCTGTGAGTTCACGGACAGCCTGGTTTGCAGAGGGAGTTCACAGAAAAACTTTGATCCAGAGAGAGAGAGAGAGACCCCCACACTAGGTGTTTCAGGGAGATAAAAAAATAAATCAAATGTTCAATAACTTTTTTGTAAGAAAAACTCTGTGTAGGTGATTATCAGCATGCATGATCACAGAGAGTAGAGGTCACAGCAGATGGTGGCCCCACAGTCTGCGATCTCCCCCACCTCAGCGTGCTTTGGAAGTCTCTGTGGAGAACTGGAGTGGTACCTGAAAGGCAGTAGAGTCTGGGACAGAGAAAAAGAGAGGGGGCCAAACACCCTAGCAGAGAAGACAAAGCCCACCGGACGTGGTCAGGAAAATGTGGCTGGTGGCAGATAAGGTTGTCTTGAGCAGGAGGATTTCTGCACTGGAAACGTTGTTGAAGTGACGTGATACCACACAGACCTCGGACTTGATTCTGAACCAATCTGAAGGCTCTGGGGCAGAAGGGTTGCATGGGAAGCTTGTAGCTGCTATTTAAGGGAGACAAAATGGCAACTCTCAGACTCAATGGTAGAGTAAGTGCTGAGCTTGGCCAAGGTTGTTGGTTCAGTTCCTAGAACTCCTGTACTTCTAATGTCAGTGCTGTGCAGGGGGAAGGAGGAAGAGAATTGCAGGAGATGAATGGGCTTGTCAGGCAGCTACGGTCGGTGTCACACTAGGCACCCATGTCTATGTCTCCTAACATAGTTGTGCCTTATTAGGAAGTGATTTGAAAACAGGATAAGAAGCAGTTGTTTCTGTTACACTACAGACCGAGTCTGTGCGTATTCTTCAGTGACTCTGCCTGAAAAGGAAGTGATTAAGATTTCATTTGTTTGTTTTTGTTTTGAGACAGTCTGTCTGTCCTGCTGTCCTGGACCTCACTATGTAGACCAGGCTGGTCTCGAACTCACAGAAATCTGCCTCTGCCCCCCGAGTGCTGGGATAAAAGGCATGTGCCACCACACCCAGCTTGCTAAGAATTTTTAACTTTTTCATTATGCTCATAAGAATGTAAGCTAGGGGCAGCCTTCGGAGATCCCGTGGATCTGTGTCTTGTTTCAACAGTGTTTGGACAGAACAGACCCGGGGCCTCCCTTTGTTAGCTTCCACCACTCCTCATCTGCAGCCGCAGCCTCCGGGACCATCACCTCGCCGCCTTCGCCTTCAGCTCCCAGGACCAGCCAGCACCGTCTCTTTGCGGGTAGCTCCAGACTGCGTCTCAACCATGACCTCCCAGATTCATCAGAATTATTCCACCGAAGTGGAGGCTGCCGTGAACCGCCTGGTCAACCTGCACCTGCGGGCCTCCTACACCTACCTCTCGCTGGGCTACTATTTTGACCGGGATGACGTGGCTCTGGAGGGTGTAGGCCACTTTTTCCGCGAATTGGCCAAGGAGAAGCGCTAGGGCGCCCGACCGTCTCCTCAAGTTGCAGAACGATCGCGGAGGCCGTGCTCTCTTTCAGGATGTGCAGAAGCCATCTCAAGATGAGTGGGGTAAAACCCAGGAGGCCATGGAAGCTGCCCTGGCCTTGGAGAAGAACTTGAGCC
>NC_022018.1:5996884-6004004 GCF_000317375.1 Microtus ochrogaster
GATGGATGGATGGATCTTGAGAATCTGAGAATGCTTCTCTGGAAAAGCAATGTTTAAACTGAATTTGAAGCTGCTTAGGAAAAGAACAGCAGCTTAGAGTGAGCTAGAAGTTCACATCTGAGCAACTGTAATAATTTACAATGCAATCACATGACCCTCGGAAACGTGCTATTAGACCTAGAGGTATAACATAAAAAATATTATAGACCATCTAACAATATGTGAAAATGTCACTCATTAAGTTCAAATAGTAATTTGCAATGCTATGGTTATAAACTATTTGGCTTGGGGCAATATATTTTCATGTCTTATGAAATTATTCGTTCTCATTAAACACTAACGATCCCTCCTGCCAAGATTAGAACTAATTAACTACTCCTTTCACCTACATTAATTTATTAGTAACTCAAGATGAATCCAGTAAATGTTCCTGCGTTAGCTGGCCAAAGCAAGCTTCGCCGCCAGAAACAGACCCCACCAAGCACTCAGGCAAACAAATGCTTCAAAAACCAGACACTGCCATCATTAGACAGCCAAGCAGAAAACACAGCAGGACAAATGTTATGACATATAAAGCAGCCACCCACCTAAAATTACTAGTGTAACCAAACATGTGGTTTCCATGGTTACAGCTGCTCATGTTAGTGGACGGTGATAGTGAGCTTGGTTACCTCATCACCATTTCAGAATCAAGGGAGGGCAAATCAACCATCAAGATCGCTAGCACAAATTCCGACTTAAACAGTATGGAAGATAGAACTGCTCTTGAAGATGTTTTTAGAACCAGGAAGATTGTCCTATAAAGAAAGTCAACAACCCAAGTCACCATCAGCAGGCGAGGAGGAAACTGTGCCCAAGTCCGGAGAGCAATGGTTCCAGGCACCAGCAGCATGAACCTGATGGAATTCCCATTAAAAGAGTCTCAGGGAGAGGGCAGGCAGTCTGCCTTCTCTTAGTCAGGTGATTCTGAAGTGTGCAGACATCTGGTAACTACTGAGGAAGATAATCCTCGCAGGTGAAAATGAAATCAGATACTAAAGTAACCTTCAGTTTTCTGATACTAAAGTAGCCTTCAGTTTTTTAAGAGACATTTTCTTTCAATTGATAACAAATTAAAGTTTTGCAATAGCATATTGTTTCTAAGTAACTCCCAGTGACAGGTGAGCCTACTCAGTGGGTAAGGATGCCTCCAGCCAAGTCTGAAAAACTGGGTTTGATCAAGGCACCCGCATGGTGGAAAGGGAGAACCTTTCCATAGTTATCCTCTGATCTCCACTAGTGCGCTGTGGCATACATACAACACACTAATTTATTTATTTAATGTACTTAAAATATATAGTGTTGCCTCAAAATTTTGTGAGACTTTTTGTTTGCTTTCATGTTTTGGCAAGACTACCCCATATAACCAGGCTGGCCTTGAGCACATGATCCTCCTACTTTAGCCTCCTGAGACCGGGGATTAGAGTACTGGCGTTATACCATCCCCAGGGTAGAAATGAATTTTAATTACTAAAATTTGAATAAGTAGAATGAGGATCTTGAAATAATTTGTGTTGTAGATTCAAGGTACTTAAAGGTTGTGTGAGGGTTGTGCTATCAAAAATAAGGCCTTAGTTAGTACAACTTATATTTCATGGTAAATAACAATATGACTTATTGACCTAAGAATGTATTGTATTGGGCTAGAGAGATGGCTCAGCAAGTAAGAGCACGTGCTGCTCTTGCCAAGGACTGGGGGTCAGTTCCCAGCACCCACATGGTGGTTCACAGCTGTTTGTAATTCTGGTCCCAGGGAATCCAGTGCCCTCTTCTGGCCTCCATGACTACCAGGTACGTATGTGATGGCACATACGTACATGCAAGCAAATACATATAAAAATATGAATACATCAGTCTCAGTTTTTTTCTTTGAGACGGGGTTTCTCTGTAGCTTTGGAACCTTTCCTGGAACTAGTTCTTGTAGACCAGGCTGTCCTCGAACTCACAGAGATCCGCCTGCCTCTGCCTCCCGCACTGCCTGCTGAGATTAAAGGCGTGCGCCACCACCACCCGGTATACATCTCGTTGTTTAAAAAAATGTATTATATTTTTGTTTGAAAATATTTATCTCAATATATTATACCACACATACCATGTATAAAATTTATATTTATTATTCCTTTTAAGGAAGCTTGGTATGGACCATACTTCATTCCTTAAAAACTACAGAACATGTAGAGGTGGTCCTGGGTCAGTAAGTTTAACTTCTGAGTCTTTTCACCTCACGCCTGTGTGAAAGCACTATGCACTTAGTAGAAGTTGTAGTTTGGATTTGGAGCCCGGGTCTTGTGTAAGTTCTGTTCTTGCTGCTGTGACAAAGCATCTGAGAAGAGAAACGAAAGGACAGGTTTATTGGGCTCACAGTTCAGGGATGCAGTGCGCCATAGCAGGGGGCCAGCTCAGCAGCAGCTTGAGACAGCCAGTCACTGCAGAGACCAGAGAGCTGAAGGCTGGCGCTCAGCAGCCTTTCCCCTTTGTATTCCGCCCAGGAGGGCAGCCCATCATAATGTCACCCACTCATATATAGAATCGGTCTTCTCACCTCAGTTAATGGAATCTAGAAACACAGACAAGCCCAGCAGTTTGTTTCCATGGTGATTCCCAATCCCATGAAGTTGTCAGTCAAGATTAACCATCACAGGTCTTTCTGAGGTTACCAAGGTGCTGTGCAATCCTCACTACACCCAAAGCAGTGACCACAGGACCCAACAGCCACTCGATCAAAAAGGAACAATTGTCCCCACACCACCCTGTGTCGTAAAGCCCTAGCCCTTGGCAGGTGAGGTATATTACATTTTACATTACATATTACATCTCCACCTACATATTTTAACCTTACACTGGATCTCACACTACAAAATATAAACATTTACAAATACTCCTTTATTCCAAAGGAACACAGTCTATAAAGAGTTTTTTTTTTACTTTAAAAAATTTAACTTAAGTAATTTACCTTTTAAGTATGTTTTTTTGATGGTTTAATTCTGAGTTCCTTCTTTTTGTATTTGTATCTCTTTTTCTTTTACTCTTCTCTCATATATTACATCCTGACCACAGTCTCCCCGCCCTCCACCCCTCCCAGTCCTCCCCACAACCTCCCTTCTCCTCCAGATCCACTCCTCTCCCTTCCCCTAAATAAGGGGAGGGGCAGGCCTCTCGACGATATTCATAAACATGGCCTAACAAGTTACAATAAGATTAGGCACAAACCTGCCTATGGAAACTGGTCCCAACCTGAAGCAAAAGAGCCCAAGGCACCCTCCATTCTACTGTTGGGAGTCCTACAAGAACACCAAGCTACACAAGCATAAGGTATATGAGAGGACATAGCTCAGACCCATAAGAGTCCCTGTTTGTCACTTCAGTTTTTGTGAGCTTCTATGAACTCTGCCAAGTTGATTCTGTGGGCAGTTCTCCTGGCGCCCTCAACCCCTCAGGCTCCTACTTCCTCCCCCTCTTCTTCCTGGTTCTCCTGGCTTTGCCTGGTGTTTGGCTGTGGGTCTCTGCAGAGGCTCCAACACTGCAGGATGATGATGCCTCTATGATGACAACTGACCTACACACCGATCTCTATTAGGAATCATTTCATTGATTTATTTCTTTTCTTCCTGAGTGAGGTGACCCAGACCCAGAAAGACAAACATTGCTTATATGCGGACATTAGCTGTTAAGTAAAACATAATCGTGTTACAATCCACAGACCTGGGGTGGCTAAGTACAAGGAAGGCCCAAGGCATGGATCTCCTTGGGAAGGGGAAATAGGATAGATTTTGTGGGTGGGAACAGGAGGAATCAGGCTGGGTGCCATGGGAAGGGATTGGAGCAGTGGAGAGAGAGTACTGGGAGAGATGACTGGACTGGAGTGCAAGGTGGGGGCATTTGAGACTGATACGGAAACCTGGAGCAGGAGAAACTCTCTGGAATCTACGAGAGTGACCCTAGCAAAGTCGTCCAGTAATGAGAGATACCAAGCAGAGACTGGCTGTCTTCTGTAGCCAGGCAAGGCTCCTAGCAGTGAGACTGGGACATCAACTGGACCACAAAACCTCTGACCCACAATCTGCCTGCAGGATGTGCTGGGGTAATGGTGGCACAAAACTCGTGGGCATGGCCAACCCATGATTGGTCCAACTTATGGCCCACATCTGACACTTCCTGGATGGCCAGGGAACCAGAGGCAGGACAGCTCAGTGGCCCAGGATAGAACCAAGCAGGACTTACAAAAATAAGTATGATTTATTTGCACAGTTTTTAAAATAAAATTTATTTTTAAAAATTTAAGTTGATTTTCAGCTGAACTTGATAGCACATGCCTGTAATCCCAGCACTCAGAAGACTAAGCAGGAGGCTGGATCTCTTTCAAGGCTAACTCAAACTATTTAGCAAGATCCTGTATTTAAAAAAAAATCACTTTCACACATTATTTTTAAATGATCATTGATAAAAATTCAATGTCGTTGTAATTTTTCTAGTATATTATATCAGTGCAACTGATTGTATGTGAATCAGTTGAAATGTGCTGGTTTTGAAGTTAGAAGATTTCCCTGATGTCTGCTGACTGCTTCCCCAAGCTGGCAGGCTTGTTCCCTAAGTGAACCCCCGGCCTAATGCTTCTGCTTCAAACACTGCAGCTTTGGCGGTCCTCTGATGCTGCCAACAATTAAGAACAACAGCAACACAAATGGAATTAAACCTACATACGGCACTGTCTTGGAGCAAAGCTGTCTGGTGTCTAAGGCAGCTCTCTAAGGTGGCAAATCTGGAGAGTGTTTGTCACTTGACCTGAAGATTGCATCCAACAAGTCAGGCAATCCATCCTTACCCAAGAAGGAGGAGGTGGAGCCAGGCAGACTGAAGATCAAGGAAACTGGCTATTGTAACAAGATATAATAACAAGGTAACTATGAACTCTTGCTGAAGAGTATGGTGGGAAACAGAATGTAGATATAGGCGAGTTGATATTATTTTTCCCAATGCAAGAATCTCAAGGGGGTCTCCAGAAATGACAAAGAACAGCTGTTATTAGCATAACTTGCAAAACTACAAGAGGGATCGTACTTTCTGCCTCATAAAGACCTGGAGAAATGGCTCCACAGTTAAGAGCTCATGCAGAGAATTAGAGTTAATTCCTAGTTCCCATGTCAGGTAGCTCACAGTTGCTTGTAACTGTGTCTGCAGTAAATCCAATGGCCTCTTCTGGTTTCTGAGGGTACCCAGACATATCTCTCTCTCTCTCTTCTCTCTCTCTCTCTCTCTCTCTCTCTCTCTTCTCTCTCTCTCTCTCTCTCTCTCTCTCTCTTCTCTCTCTCTCTCTCTCTCTCTCTCTCTCTCTCTCTCTCACACACACACACACACACAAAACACCACAGAGATCACGTGAGAGAGACATAGGAGAGACAGAGAGGGAGACACCCCACCCCCAGAAATATACACATAAATAAAAATAAACTAAATCTTTTAAAAGAAAAACAAGCCACCTGGATAAGGTGCTCGTGGATGGATCCTCTTTGAGAGCTTGGTTAGCACTGTTGCGTGAACGGTCCACAGGAGCTGGTTACGGAGTTTGACTGCATCTGTTATCTCTGTCTGCTGGGCATAGCATTCTCCGACACAGGGCACTAACGCCTCTCGCTTTGATGGGGTTCAAGTCTTTGCCCCTGCAGTTCTGCCTGGTGTGTCTTTGCGTCACTGAATGTCCTGTTGCCAGATGGTCATACAGACCGAGTGGTTATATCTCTGTGGGCCACAGACTCCACTGTCCCTCATTCTGATGACTTTCTCTGCTCTGTCTGAGATTGACACAGCGCTCCCTGCTTTCTCTGAGCCTCGGTCTTTTGATTCTCTGTCCTTGTTGCTTCTGACCATGGGCATTTAGGTTGATTATTGACACAGTTGGACCATTGTCTGCCATATTGGCCATACTGTTTTATTTGTTGCCCTTGTTCTGCATTTCCATTTTTGTTGTCCACTCTTCTGGCTTCCATGGTTTTAACTGAGCTCTTTATGACTTCTCTGGCCCTCCTTTCTTAGTTGTCAATTAGATTTTACTCTGGCTTCCTTTTCTAGTGGTTGACCTAAGATTTGCAAGACATACTGAAACAAATCTAAGTTCGTTTTTGAATAACACCATTCCATATCACAGATGCCTTATAGAAGCAAAGCAAGTCATAGTCTGCCATCCTGTGCTGAACCAAAATAGCCATTCATTTTACCTTATGGACCACATAAGCCTAGGCATAGGGATAGATAGATAGATAGATAGATAGATAGATAGATAGATAGATAGATAGATGCATGCTATGGGAACTCCTTCAGCCAATAACATTTAAGATACTGGCACACTCTGGGTGTGGCCACATGTACTATATATACATATATAGAAATGTGCACAACCCCTTGGCTACTGAATTGGTTCCTGTTCCCTGCTCATGCAGAAGGACTGTTGCTCTGTGAGTCTACTCCTAAATAAAGAGACCTTTATTATGCTCCATTCTGAGCTAGTGTGTGACTACTTTATAACAACTGACAACATCTGGCACCCAATGTGAGGCATGAATCCACAACCCTGAGATATAGATAGATATAGATGATAGATAGATAGATAGATAGATAGATAGATAGATAGATAGATAGACACAAGTATACAAATCACGTACACAGTTATTATTTAGAACAAATAATCTGTTAGATCAATTAAGAATACGAAAACACTCTTTCAGCTGGGCAGTGGTAGCACATACCTTTAATCCTAGCACTCGGGAGGCAGAGAAGGGCAGATCTTGTGAGTTCAAGTCCAGTCTGGTCTACAGAGCAAGTTCCAGGACAGCCAGGGCTACACAGAGAAACCTTGTTTCAAAAAAAAAACAAAAACAAAAACAAGCAAACAAAAAAAAAAGCAGTCTTCACTTCCTCCTTCTTTGAAGTTCTTTTCATCTCTGAACAGGTCCAAATCTCTGGCAAGTATTGCTTTCTCTTCTCTCTAGCAATCTTCTTTCTTCTTCTTCTTCTTCTTCTTCTTCTTCTTCTTCTTCTTCTTCTTCTTCTTCTTCTTCTTCTTCTTCTTCTTCTTCTCCTTCTCCTT
>NC_022018.1:6004139-6008276 GCF_000317375.1 Microtus ochrogaster
CTTCTTCTTCTTCACATTGCTCACACAGAAGGTCTGCTCTCAACAAATTTGCATCTGTGTAAGTATGTCTTTATTTCTCCTTTAATCTGGAAGAGCAACCACACAGGTGACCAACCCTAAGGTGGGTAGTTATTTTCTCTTACAACTTTGGGGTCTCACCATGCAGCTCTGGCTGGCCTCAGTTTGCCATCTTCTGCTTTAACCCTCAGAGCCGCAATCACAGCCTGTGTCATTAGGCTCTCTACTCTCTCCCTGCATGGATGGTTTCTAAAGAGAAATCTAAAGTATCTGATTCTTTTTCTTGCTCTCCTCCAGGCAAGGTTTTTCCACTGCTAGCTTTTAGAGTTTATCCCCTGGCCCAGATTTACATTTGTGTCTCTGTGTGTGCTTGTGTGCAGGTGCCTGTGGAGGCCAGGAAGAGGCTGGAGCTGGAGTAAAAGGCTGGTGTGCATACCTCCCATTCATGTGGGTTCTGAGAGTGGAGCCTGTGCCCTCTGCAAGAGCAGCAAGGGCTCTTAACCACTGAACCATCTGCAGCCCCTCAGAAAGATTCTTTATCTTTATCTTCTGCCCCAGGGTAGCTTTTTGGTATTTTCCCAATTGAATGCTCCTTGAGCTTCCTGGATCGTAGTTTGGTCTCTTAGCATTCATTTGTGAAAGATCTCAGTCATTATTATTTTATTTCATCTTTCTTTCTCTTTATTCCTTCCTTCCTCCCTCTCTCCTTTCTTTCTCTCCCTATATATTCCTATAATGTCATTCCACTTCCTTTTTCCCACAGTTCTTGGATACACTGTTCTGCCTTTTCAACTGTACTGTTTGTTTTTTCATCTTTGAGGTTTAGCCTGAGACAGCCTGAAGCTTGGGATGCTCTCCTCAGCCGTGACCTGTTACTAATAAAGCTGTCAAAGCCATCACTCATTTCTGCCGCACTGTTTCGACCTCTGCAGTTTCCTGGGTTCTGTCTCTGGGTTTCCGTAGCTCTGCCTACACAGCCATCTGCTCCAGCGTCCTGCCTCAAGCCCTTTGCGTATTAACTATGGCTGTGTTTTAAGGGAGTCTGGTCATTTCAACATCCTGGTTGAAAGCAGCACACAGTGTCTGCTTCTGCTTGCTCTGTCTCTTTAAACTGCAGTGTTTTTCCTGATGGTATGCCATGATACACTTGGTAAGAAAGAGTTTGGTTAACAGGCCGTTAGTGATGTAATCCAAGTTGGTTTGGGGCTGGGATGGGGAGGAGGATTCTCGGTTCTCTGAGTAGGTCTCTGTCTTCCAGTGAGCCTGGATTTGGGGCTGGGGACTTCCCAGGTGTCCCTCTGTTTTTGTTCTAACACTGGATAAGGCAGTGCAGGCGGAGTGAGCTGGAGTTGCTGATTTCTCTCCAGTCAGATGCTGAAGAAGTCCAGTAAGCAGTGACCACAACACAGGAAGTGTCACCAGCTCTAATATTGGACTTCCTGACTGATGACACAGGTTCTGAAATGTTGCCAAACACGTTGTTTTTAAATGCAGGATAATCAACAACCTGCTATGATGTCTAGCTAGCAAGTTTTGCTGCTAATTATCAAATTTCTTTAGAACTGAAAATGAGAAGACCTAGACAAGCAGAGATGGCACAGGATGGCTAAGGGGTGTGACAAAGCCACCCCAGGGGACACGCTAGCTCAGGGCTCCTGTCCACCTCTGCCAGGCATCTACAGTACCACAGACACATCAGCTAACCAGACATGGCCTGTAAATCCCAGTACTCAAAAACCGAGGCAGGATCTACATACTAACTAACTACATAGTTTAAGGCTAGCCTCGGCTATGGGTCCTGTCTCAGAAAAAGCAAGAAAATAATGCTAACTGATTGGACTGCAGGTTTCCTAAGTTACTCTCTCATGCCATAATTTGCAAAACAAAAACTATGGACAATTGTTATTCAGATTTTATTAACATGGATGAAATGGAAGTAAGCAGGGCTTTAAGCAAACAAAAATCAAAGAAAAACCGAAGCAAACAAGACAGGAAACAGGGTTTGAATCTCCAGAGGGAACCTTCTCTTAGGTCTGTCTCTAATTAAGTCCAAGTTCCGAGCAAGGTTTATGCTTTTAGCTCTTTTTGTTTTACTTTGGTTTCGGACTTTTGAGATAGATTTTACCATGCTCTCCAGGTTGACCGTGAACTCACTTTGCATCCCAGGCTTGCCCCGCACCCTTAGCAATCCTCCAGCCAGGGTTACAGGTCTATATCATCATACATGGCTAGATCGATACTTTTGGAAGCAATCATTTGTTTCTCTTATTTTCATATTCTGTCACATTGTGGCACAGACTAAAACAGAAAAAAATAATTCCTAAGATGCTATCTTTACATTTCAGGTGACACGCCGCAGCCACAGACCCCTGTGATCCCAGGCCTCTGGAGGCTGAGGCAGGAGGATCTCAAATTTGATGTTAGCCTAGACTATGTTGCAAGACTCTGTGTCTTAAATAGTAATAATAATCGCAATAATAATGAATTCCTTTATAGTTGGCGCATGACTTCCTGGTCTAGAACCTTGCATCCTGGAGTCTTGCTCCCTGGAGCACCCACTCCTGATCTTGTCAGCTGTGGGTTCTCACTGAAAGTCACTGTTCCTGCTTACAAAAAAATTAGTATTTCTTACCCACCCATCCCATTCACTAAACTACTCCAACCCCCACCCAACAGTCACAGCACGATAGCAACCTACTCTGATTCATCTTCATGGCATAAATGAACCCAGCTAAGCCAAGGGTTTCTAATACCACAACCCTGCCCAGACAGTTCGTTTGTTTGATTTTTCTCTCTTGATCTGTCCCAAAGCCATCCACACATTCACTACAGTGAACCTCCAATCTTCCAAAGGGCTGGGAGCAGTGGTCCTGGCCCCCAAGTGAGGCCAACAGTCCACAGAGGCCCCTGCCTCCTCCGAAGTCCTGCGGCTCTCTGGGGATCTGGCAGCGGTACTCCTGGCTGGCTCTCTACCCACTGGTGTGGGTTTCAACCTCACTCACATTGTAAACCAGGCATCACCCTGCTTTCCCAATCTTGGTGGACACGTTTTTTCTCTTTGTTCTGCGGATTTGTTCTTTCCTAATCCTTTCTGTGTGGTTTATGAGGGTATTGGGAATGACTTGCCTCCTTTCAATGCACTGTGATTAACCGGAAGTCTCTGTGTTGGTTCCTTCTGAAGCGTGATTTTCTAGAGGATTCTTTAAAACCATAATACTACTCATGTCTTGCGTGTCCTCTCAAATCCGTTTATAGGAAAGTCTGATTCTAATTGGAATGGAGTTTTTAAAGTGGAATGATATCAGACCTAAGCAAAATTTTAAAGGGAATGAAATTCTTCAATTCCTTTAGCCTCCCGTTCTTTTAGCCACTTCCTCAACTTGATGGCACCCCATTCAGGAAAGAAGGGGTGCAAATGACTTACATCAGTTTCTTGGGATAGTGCTACAGTGAAAACTCCTACACCAAAAGGAAAGTAAGCTTGGGATTTCAAAACCAGAAGGGGTTGAGAGGAATGCGATAGGAGAAGGGTGGGCAAAAGACAAAGAAAATGAAATCGAAGGGGACAGACAAGATAGATTGGTGACCCATGTCCATGTGGCCCATGTCACCAGCAAAGGTCATGTAGATGCCGGTGGTCTGGACTGCCACCTAAAGCTGTGTTGGCATCTGAGGGCCATGCTGAGTAGGCTCCACCTCTTGCTCGACCTGGGAGAGCTGCCCGGCTCTTCCCTCGCTGCAGCAACAGGATAGCATTTCCTCTCACACAGACTCATAGGAGAACTGGCCTCAGTGGCCTGGGCATGAGAGACGGCCACACCCCTCGCTTGAGGTGGGTGGTCCCTCTGGAGGCCCAGGCCCACGTCCAGGGTTTGGCCCACACTAACATCTACCCCATCTATGACCTGCTGGAGTGCGTGAAGGGGTCAGTTCTACGGAGATTCACAGTCCCAGGATCTCCATGACTTGGGGCAACACCAAGATATCTGCGAGGAGTTTCAGTGAGGATCCAGTAATGATGGTGTAGCAGGAGCCAGAAGTCAAGAACCAGACCCACAACCCCTGCAATGAGCATCTGCAAGGAAAGCTGTCTGGGCCAAAGGGTCCAAGGCTGTAACA
>NC_022018.1:6008691-6015303 GCF_000317375.1 Microtus ochrogaster
GTGTGTGTGTGTGTGTGTGTGTAGTACAAGCACATGAGTGTGTGGGTGTCTGACCCTGCACTGGCATGCAGAGACAGAGCAGGACATAGACTGTGCTCCTCCAATCCCTTTCTACCTTCGTGCCTTGAGATGGGGTCATTTACTGAAGGGGAACTTCACTGTGTGGTTGCTGGGGATTCAATCTTGGGTCCCCATATTTGCTAAGCAAGTCTTTTTTTTTTTTTTTACCCACTAGGCCATTTTCCCAACCCCACAACTTCCTTTTGATAGCCTGCTTGTTTAATGCAATGAAATAAGCCTTCCCAGGGAGTAATTTGTTACTTCACATTCATCTATGAGTCATATGGGAAGTTCTTCCTGAGGAGGTGTGGGCTGGGCTTCAGGCCCCTGGGACATCAAGGTGGCCCTCCCTCTTGTCACTGCCTCTTGAGTTGGGTGTAGGCTAGGAGCTGAGCTGGGGCTGTTGACCTGAGGCTTCTCTTCTCTTCCAGAGTGGCCTCCCTGTGTGACTTCTGTTCTTATTAGTACCAGGCTGGCTGGATTGGGAGGAGTGTTGGGGCTAGGCTGTCACTCAGTGGTCACTCATGTGGCTAGCACTTAGAATGACTCCTGTCTGCTGTGGTAGTGAGTGGACGCAAAGGTGGAAGCTTCAATGCTCTCAAGCCTACTTTCTACCCCAAGTGTCAGGGCATCCCTTGGCTACAGCTGTCAGTCAGAACAGGTCAGAGAGCTCCCTATAGGCAAAGGAAGAGTAAATAAATTCCACCTCTTGATACTGGGATGGTGAGGTTAAGACGTGAGAAAAGAAAAAGAAGTGGAGATAGTGCTGTGGGTGACCTTAGCACAGTCTAAGGGGAT
This sequence comes from Microtus ochrogaster, assembly GCF_000317375.1. Taxonomy (NCBI): domain Eukaryota; kingdom Metazoa; phylum Chordata; class Mammalia; order Rodentia; family Cricetidae; genus Microtus; species Microtus ochrogaster. The sequence goes on from NC_022018.1 coordinate 6,009,550, forward strand.
TGCAAAAAACAATGTTTTAAAACGTGAAAATGGCAGCCCAGCCCAACTATAACTTAACAGAGAATTAAAAAGCAATACATCCTTCAGCATGCAAATGGTCCCACAGCACACACTAGAAGATCTTGTAACACAGCCAGTAAAATACATTGAGTCAGTGACGACATCTTGATTTATGGAAGCATTGGAGCCCACGTCGTAAGCTACATCCTGAAGTGAACGGCCACACCTGAACAACAGCAGTGCCAGGACCAGTGTGTGTATAATAAGAAAAATAAGACAACTTACAGAGGAAATACAATATTTCCCCAAGTGACCTGGAACCTTACTGAAAAGTACAAAATCAAAAGAATTTCCTGTATGACTATGGAAAGTGTATCACCAACTTCAACCTTCACCCTGTGTCAGAGCATGTGTTTAACCCCGAAGGCACCAGGAGACCATGGAGACCACATCTGTCAGGAGCCAGAGAGGACACGAGGGAGGATTCAAGGAGTGTCTGACAGCTGCAGAGACTCAGATGAACACTGAAGACCTGAGTTCCGCATCATTCGAACTGTGGAATGGAAACAATAGAACTCTTAAGAGTATATTGATCAATAAAATATCACGTGGCTTTTATATTTGACGTGCTTCTTAGTAACGTGTGGTCTTTTGGGTTAGCAGGGAATCCCGGACCTTCTCAACTACAATCCACATCTGAGCTCATTATCACAGCAGCCGAGCTGTCCTGCGACAACACTGTCAACAGTCTTCACACCAGCCCGACGGCTGCAAGTGCCTTGAATTTCAACATGTGGAACGCATCCTTTTGTGGCACGAGTGGGTCAAAGCCGGGGCTTTGCGCATGCTTGGGTAAGTGCTCTGCCTCTGAACGAAACCCCCAGCTGGTGCAGTCTGCTAAAAAACAAATTAACGCTCCCTGAAAACCTTCTGATGGCTAAAATAACAGAAACGGATCTCCAGGGCTGGCGAGATGGCTAAGTGGGGAAAGGCACTTGCCACGCAGGCATTGTAACCTAGACTCAATCCCCAGAACCCAAGGACATGTGGAGAGCACACACTCTGCTTGCTGGATTTCTAGCCCGATGGACAATTTCTTCTGTGTACAGAACTGAATTGAGCCATGGAGTTATCCTGTGAATCCCAAATGACCACTTATTCCCAACTTATCAGTCAAGAAGATGGGGAACATGGCGAGAACCTGGGGGCAGTGAGAGCACTAAACAAGAACAGGCTTTTGGAGTTGGCCTTGCATACACATCAGAAGTTTATTTGAATTTTAATTAAGTCACTCTTAAAGGCTCTCTGGGGTTTTTAAAAATCAAAGTGTTTTTAGCAAATGATACCATGTGGCTTTCTTTAAAAACTAAACAACAAAAAAAGTTTAGAGCTGAAACAACCACGGCAAAGGGACACTGCTCTTTCCTCCAGCCTGATATAATTCCCAGCACTGGGGAGGCAGAGGCAGGTGAATTTCTATGAGTTCCAAGCAAGCCTGGTCTAAGAAGATAGTTTCAAGACAGTGAAGGCTACACAAAGAAACCTTGTCTCAAAAGAAAAACAAAACAAAACCAATGACAAAAAGCCCTAACAAACAAAAAAGCAAAACAAACAAACAAACAAAAAAGTTATTGTGGAGCATGCCTTTAATCCCATTATTAGAAGGCAGATCTCTGAGTTCTCTTAAGGCTGGACTGGTCTACAGGCTGAATTCCCGAAGAGCCAGGGCTACATAGGGAAACCCTGACTCAAAAAACAAACAAGTAGGAGGAGATGCTATTGTTTAGCTTAATTGGGATTTTAGTTGTTTTTGTTCCAAACATTGGCTTTTTATAAAAAATTATGCATAGGGCCAAACTGTGTTGTTCAGTATGATTTTGAACTCATGAATTCAAGCAGTCTTCCTGCCTCATCTTCCAGTTTGGACTAAATATATACACCACCACTCCAGCTCCACATTCTTGCTTTACACATGGAGAGGAGAAGGATGGGATTCGAAAAAGAAATATCCTAACCTTTCAATATATTAAAAAAAAACTCATGAATTTTGCTATGGCCACCTATAGATAGTTTCTGTCCCACCTGTACCCACAGCAATTCAGTCTTAAAGAAACATACAGAAGCTTATATTAATTATAAACTGTTTGGCCTATTAGCTCAGGCTCATTATTAATTAGCTCTTATAACTTAAATTAACCCATAATTCTTGTCCATGTCTAGCCACATGGCTGGTACCTTTTATCAGTGAGGCGTTCTCATCTTGCTTCCTCTGCATCTGGCTGGTGACTGCATCTCTGCCTTTCTTCTTCCCAGAATTCTCCCAGTCTGGTTGTTCCACATATCCTGCCTGGCTACTGGCCAAACTGTGTTTTATTAAACCAATATGAGTGACAAATCTTTACAGTTGAAAGTGTGTCTCTGCCTTTGTCCTTTCACAGAAGGTGTGTGACTAATGCCACTTAACAGCTGTGTTTGACCATATCCGTTTTCTTTTTTAAACTACATTTATTCAGTTAGTTGTCATTCACTTAGTGTATGTATGTGAGCTGTGTGCCAGATCACACACATGGAGGTCAGAGGATAACGTTCAGTAGTCTATTCTATATCCACCATGTTCTATTTCCACCAGGCAACAAGCTTAGGTCGTGAGACTTGGCACCGAGCACTCACATCCACTGAGCCATCTCGATGATTCCCATGTCACTTCTTAATCTTATGTCTCAAGCATTTAACATGTATTTAATCAGCAGTTCTAGTGACTGGGGTTAAATGCTGCATATTTCTCTGTGTGTGAGTATGAGCATCTGCATGCATGAGCAGAGACCAGAGGACAACCTTAGGTGCGGTTCCTCGGGTGCTGTGGACCAGCTTGTGTGGATTTTTCTTTCGTTTTGTTTTTTAGAGGATCTTTCAGTTTCTCACTGGCCTGGAATGCTCCATGGCTAGACTAACTGGCCAGTGAGCCCCAGAGATCTGATTCCTCAGTCTTGGGGTAAAAACCCTGTCCCCACCTACAGTTTTCTGCAGGGGTTCTGGAGATTAGACAGGCCTCCTCATGCTTGTGAGACAATTTACAAACTCCGATGTCTCCCCAGCCTAGCTTGAGAAATTTCTTAGATTATTGAAAACAAAAGCCTAAGGCCTCCCCCTTTCTGAGGAGTGGATGGGGGGGAAAGGAGGGGACGAAGGGGGACCTGTGGTTGGTATGTGAAATGAAAAAAAACTTTTAAATAAAAAAATTAAAACAGAAAGGATAGAGAAAAATTTAAAAATTGAAAACAAAAGCCTAAAATAAAACACTCCTGAGATTCTTGATTATTTTGATAATTAAAAATTATGGCTGGCATTTCAGAGAGTAAGTCATTTTATGTCACACATCTGCAGAGCATGCCATGACATAACGCTTGGATTCCCTGTGATTCTGTGAGTTTCCCAAATGTTATGCCAGACACACGGACGACAGTTAGATTAATAAATTGATTTGTGTATTTTTCTATACTATCTTATCAAAACTCCAAACCCATCAGAGTAAAGCAGAAAGTAGGCCTGACTCGTCCTTCTGAAGCATGCAGGTTTTAATGGCCTATAAAAATCTGATCCTTGTTCTTATAAAATTTGATAGCAGGAGACATAGCCCAAATAACCTTTCCAATCTTTTCCATTTGTTTTGAAAAGGGAGTAAATCCCTAGTGGAACATTTTTAACCTAGTTATTGATTTATGGTCTCGAGACTATTCCTTTAGGAAGCTTCCCAGCCCATTCGGCAATCTATTTTTGGTACAATATCTAGGCCAAACACAAGTTTCTTGAATCCTTTCTGGAATAAAAACTTTTGAAAAAAAATTATAAATATGGTTTGTGTTCTCAATATTAAAAATACATTAAAATTCTGATCTAAGGCAGTGGTCACAGCTCCATTTAGAGCAATGAGTTTAGCCTGCACAAGGTCCTGGGTTCCAATCCCAGGCAGCACAGGCAAAATGGAAAGCATGACACATCTATGCTACAAAATAATTCATTGTTTATGCTACAAAGTAATGCATTATCTCCATTAAAATAATGATATAAAGTATCTCATTAGCTACTTCTCTGTTTCTCTAAGAAAGGCAGATTCTTCTTGAAGCACTTGGGCAGGGGCCACCTAAATACAGCTCCTTTGTTCAGATCCTTAGTATATAGCCTGTTCCCGGGAAAAACTCTAAAGGTATGAAAATTACAGAAGAGATACGGTTACTGTAAATGACATCGAGCAGGGGGTGGTTTTCAGAGAAACTGCAAATGGAACAGCACAAAAAGTTCTAAGTATTTCCTTACTCCAGGGAATATTTCTTGCTTTCCTACGGGAATTCCTAGTTTGCTTTCTAAAAAACAAAATAAACAACAACAGTGAACACTGAATAATAGCAACTTGGGGAGGAAAGGGTTTGTTTGGCTTACAGGTCACACTCTTGTCACTGAGAGAAGTCAAGGGAGGAACTCAAGGCGAGAATCTGGAGGCAGGAAATGAAGTATGGGCACAGAGGAAGGATGCTTCCTGACCTGCTCTCAAGGTTTGCCCGACCTGCTTTCTTATACATCCCAGGACCACCTGCCCAGGGATGGCTGTGCCCATAGTGGCCTGGTCCCTTTCATATCAATCCTTAACAAAGAAAATTCCCCCACAGACATGCATGCCACAGGCCAATCTGATGGAGGCAGTTCCTCATATGGAGCTCCCTTTGTTTGTGTCAAGTTGACAAAAAACTTAGCAGCACAACACATTAAGCATATAATACCTACATGTCATCTGTAAGAGTCACAGTCACAGGTGTGCAAGAAACTAACCACAGACAAAAGTAAGGTGACCAGGGAGGTTAGAGCTGGCATGAGCTCTCAAGGCTTAATTAGTTTTTAAAATGAGCCTTCAAAATTGTAGAAGTAAAATGTTTTATTTTTAATATTTCATTTCTAAGCTTTAAAGCATTCCTCTGTAGATTTTGTTAATTTAAATAGTAATGTCCATTATAATTATTCTTATAATTGGAGATTCTTTTCACACAAGAAAATTTAATATTATTAATGTGCCAAATCTCTCCAAGTTAAATAGCGAATGTGGTAAATTTCACAACTATATTTAGAATACATAACAAAACTATGAAAAAATCTGGATAACATCTGGAAGAAAAATAAGAGTCACAGAAAGTTTTGGAAAAGATAATTAATTGAATGTGAGGTGCTGGGTTGCAAGAAAAATAGTATGTGTGTGTTTAAACATAAGAAAACATATTATAAACCTACACTAGTTTAAACAATTTGACTCAGGTGCAAAAATAGACATGCTAACCCAGACAGACATTAGGTTTTGTAAACTGTCAGGAGTGGGGACGCAGCTCAATGGTAGGAGCACCTACTGTATGCCAGTGCTGGGTTCGATCGCACCACAAATCTCATCATCATCATCATCATCATCGTCATCCTCATTGTCATCATCATCGTCATCATCATCATCATCACCATCGTCATCGTCATCATCGTCATCGTCATCATCATCATCGCCGTCATCATCATCATCACCATCATCATCATCGTCGTCGTCATCAACATCATCATCGTCATCATTGTCATCCTCATCGTCATCATCATCGTCGTCGTCATCATCATCATCGTCATCGTCATCATTGTCATCATCGTCAAGCACACCAGTTCAACAGCGGAAGGAAGATGTTAAGTGCATGGTGATTGGTTAGACTGAATTGAGCATTACATTCCTACTGA
>NC_022018.1:6015403-6015938 GCF_000317375.1 Microtus ochrogaster
TCATCATCATCATCATCATCATCATCATCATCATCATCATCGTCATCCTCATTGTCATCATCATCATCATCATCGTCATTGTCATCGTCATCATCATCACCATCATCATCATCATTGTCATCCTCATTGTCATCATCATCATCGTCATCCTCATTGTCATCATCATCGTCATCATCATCATCATCACCATCATCACCATCGTCGTCGTCATCATCGTCATCATCGTCATTGTCATCATCATCATCGTCGTCGTCATCATCATCACCATCATCATCATCGTCATCGTCATCAACATCATCATCGTCATCACCGTCATCGTCATCATCATCATCGTCGTAGTCATCATCATCACCATCATCATCGTCGTCGTCATCATCATCGTCATCATTGTCATCCTCATCGTCATTATCATCATCGTCGTCATCATCATCGTCGTCATCATCATCATCGTCATCATCGTCAAGCACACCAGTTCAACAGCGGAAGGAAGATGTTAAGTGCATGGTGATTGGTTAGACTGAATTGAGCATTACAT
>NC_022018.1:6016657-6019770 GCF_000317375.1 Microtus ochrogaster
GGCAGTTCTGCAAATTTTTGAGCATAGAGTTAGCATATAACTGAGCAGTTGTGTTCCCTAGTCTACACCAAGACAGATGAAAATATAAGCCTACTCAATAATTTACACATTAATGCTCATAGAAGCAAAACTCATAATACATATAATAGCAACAGATGGGCAAACAAAACAGGCTATAAAATATCATTAGACAGGAGAGAGGGAGCGGTACTCATGAAGGTTACCATGCTGCTCACCCAACAGCGTATCTAGCAGAAGGCTGTCCCCAAAGAACCTGTATTATGTGATTCTATTTATATGAGATGTTCAGAATAAACCACATATATGAAAACAGAAAATAGACTAGTGGGGCTCAAGTAAATGAGTCGGGGAGGGGAGGCAGGGGATGAAGACAGGGTTGATGGGTCTGGGGGTTTCGAAGGTGACATAAAGGACATGTTCCAGAACTGGTTGTGGTAACAATTACCCAACTCCAAAATGCTAAAATCTCTTGCACTGCATCTGCTGGGTGAACAGCATGGAGCATGAATTAGATCAACATGTGATTCTGTATATATAGATGGTACATAGACTATCACCATGCTGTCTGTACTGTACACCCATACGATATCATAAATGGCTTTATTATAATCCTGGGTTTTGTTTCTTCAGGAGAAGGTTAGGACAGGGTCTCACTGTGCAGGCATGTCTCAGACTCATGATCCTCCTATCTTAACCTATCCCCACTCAGCTTCCTGAGTGCTGGGGTCACAGGCTTGCATCACCACACCTGGCTCAGCTAAGTAAGTTGTTCAAGCAGGAAGTTGAATTACAAATGGAAGCTCATAATCATAAGGAAAATCATCTATAGTCTCAGAAGACAAGGAAACACAGACATGGGCAGAAGCTCCTTGGACTAACTGTTGGTGGTGGTTGGAAAGCAGAAACACATGGGCAGAGGTAAGATAAAAACCCTTTGTGGCGGTTTGAAAGAAAACAGCCCCCAATGGGAGTGGCACTATTAGGAGGCGTGATCTTGTTGGGGGAAGTGCGTCACTGTGGGGTGGGCTTTGAGGTCTTTTTCTGAAGCTCCCCTCAGTGTGAAAGCCAGTCAACTTCCTGTTGCCTGCAAGATGGAGCACTCTCAGTTCTAGCATGACATCTGCCTGCATGTCTTCATGCTACCCTTCATGATCACTGTAAGTGAGCCACCCCAAATAAATGTTCCTTTGTAAGAGTTGCCGTGGTCATGGTGTCTCTTCACAGCAATAAAAACCCTAAGACACCCCTCAATGGCATACCCCATGACCTGCTTTCCTTCCTCTAGGTCCCAGTTCTCAAAGGTTCCCCCATCTTTCAAAGCAGCCTTATTGACTGAGCCTGATGATTCAAGCCAAACAATGTTTGCTAATCAAAACAAAGGAGGGCTAGCTTTTAAATACATTTCTCACTTACTATAAGTACGACAAAACATACATTTTCATGTATTACTGCACATGAATGTTCATAGCAGCTTGAATCATAGTAAAAAAAATTGGAAACAACTTAAATATTACTGAATGCATGGGTAAACAAATAGGCTATATCCACACAATGGATAATTGTTTGGCAAGGAAGTAACTGATAGTAAAGATTGTCACAGCCCTTTGGGAATAGGTTTAGCAATGCCTATCAAGATTTCTACACATAGTAATGTTCTGCCCTGCTAGTGTTGGTTATAGAGATGTCACCAAAGAACTTCACTCTGAACATAAGCGAGAAAATCTATGCAATCACACAGTTCAGTTTTATATATAATGGTGAAGAAGTGAAGCATCTTAAATGTTTAGTGATAGCAGACTAGGCAAACATGCTATAATATGCACACAAGATGAAATATAGCAGCTAAAATAAATCACACATTCCTATGGGGAAATTATTATTACATGGCATAAATGACAGTTCAAAGTTATATATGCAGCATCATTAGAACTCAGTTTAATGTCTCTCTTTCTTGTGTGTGTGTGTGTGTGTGTGTATGCACATGCATGCATGTGCACATGTGCATGCCAGAGGTCTCACTGTATGAGTCCAGGCTGAGCTTGAACTCTAGATCCCCTGTCTTTACCTCCTGATAGCTGACTAGGGCTATTTTGGCTCTCAGCGTTCCCTTCTTTCTTTGTATTGTAAAATTATCTTTAGTAAGTTACCTTAATAGTTTCCTAGAACAATGTCTAAAAAGATAAAACACTAGCAAAGACTCTAACATAAAGCATTGCCTTAGCATGCTGTAATGAAATCAGGTGGCTCACACCTATCTAACTTTTCCATCAAAAGTCAATTCCTTCCTTCCTTCCTTCCTTCCTTCCTTCCTTCCTTCCTTCCTTCCTTCCTTCCTTCCTTCCCTTATTTCCCCTCTCTCTTTCTCTCCCTCCCTCCCCTCCTACCTTTCTTTTTTTCTTTTCTTTTGAGATGAAGCCTCAGAAAGAGACTTGGAGCTGTTTCATTTTTCTCACCTCCAACAACCTGTCTGAACTTACCATTTCAAAACTTACATTTATTACAAAACAAGACAAATCCTCTATATGCAAAAGTGTTTTGTGGTTCTTCTTTAATAAAAATAAATTGCTTGTATACTATATATTCTGATCATGGTTTCCCCTCTCTCAGTTTCCTAGAACACTCAGCCACTGCTTTATTTCTTCCTCTCTTTAGAAAACAAACAGGCAAACAAAACAACAAGAAAGCAAACAAGTCAGAATAATTTTAAAAAGAAAAAGCACATCAAACACACACACACAAGCACACACAGACACACATGCAAACACACAAACATATACACAATAAAAACACAAAATAAGAAATAATAATATATAAACAAAAGACAAGTAAACAACAAAAAAAAATGCCCAAAGAAATTTGGGGCAAAAATAGCATTGAGTTAGTTTTGTGTTGGCCATCTACTGCTGGGCATGAGGCCTACACTGTGTGTGTATGTGTGTGTGTGTGTGTGTGTGTGTGTGTGTTCAGTGAAACACCATTGGGGAAAACTGTTGTTGTTGTTTTTTCCCTTGCAAATAGATTCAATTGGAGTTAGCCTCTTGGTTAAGGATCCATGTCCACTGCCCTGTCTCATGCTGGGAGCCTGTCTGCCT
>NC_022018.1:6020089-6029886 GCF_000317375.1 Microtus ochrogaster
GACCCTGTGCAGACCTGTGCAGACCCTTGCAGACCCTGTGCAGACTTGTTCAGACCTGTGCAGACCTGTGCAGACCTGTGCAGACCCTGTGCAGACCTGAGCAGACCTGTGCAAGCTGCCCCAGTCTCTGTGAGTCCTTGTGTGTATCAGTCCTGTGTGTCTGGAACACACTGTCTCCTCAATGTCCTCCATCCTTTTTGGCTCTCACAGTCTTTCAAAGCTCCCTAAGCCCTAAGGGGAGTGGTTTGATGAAGACATCACCTTTAGGATGAAGATACAAAACACGTCTCCCTGCACACTGTCTAGTTGTGAGTCTCTGTGTCAGTTCCCATCTGTGCAAGAGGAAGTGTCTCTGCTAAAGCATTTTAACAATTCTGTCTGTGGAAAACCAACATTTGAGAAAAGTAGTTCTTCACTTGACCTAAGAAACCACTCATCCACGCCCAGCTTGGCAGGCCAGTGAGCTCCCTGATGTCACTTACAGAGCATGGGTGGCAGGTGCCTCCAAGGCAGCCTCCTCTCTGGAAAGCCGGGCCCAAGGGCAGAGGCTGAGTCCCAGGGGAGAGGGTCTGATGAGACACCCCTGCCCATCCTGACCAGGAGGTCTGATGAGACGCCCCTGCCCATCCTGACCAGGAGGGAATGTTAGTAGGCCACCTCTGGGCGGTCACAGCTGCTCTGACTTTGGGACTCCACTGTGTGTGTCATGTCCCAGACAGAGTTGCACAAAGGGATGAGGACAGAGTGGACATGAGCAAAGTACAAGGATATACAAGTGTAAAAATATTACAAAACCACTTTAAATACTGGAAATGCATTGTCCTGGGTGCTTTCCCAGTCATTGTGTAAAGACTGAGAGTCGAGAACATCCTACCTTTTTTACTGTGCCTTCTTACTCATTCCTTATGGCTTTAAGAGACAAAGAGAGAGCAAGAATGTGTGGTCTTATATCCTGACCTGTGTGACCTTGTCTGTTCCTCACATGGTGTATTTTACTACACACACAAGTGTTTGTCATATTACATCTTTTGTATATGGGAAATAAATCAAAACTAAGGGCTTAGTGGAAAACAAAGACAATTTTAATGAATTACAAAGGCAGTTACAGTATTGGCCACATTTTCTGATTACTCAACAACTTAATGGAAAAATAATAAAATTTGTTTTTTAAAAAGCATCATTTTGAAAAAATTAAATTTCTAAATAACTTTTAAACAAAAAGAATATGAACACTACAGATCATTATCATGACTATACGAAGGGAAATGGGATATCAACTTCAGGGTTAGTTAAGGATGGATAGAAATAACTTCACATTTTCTTTTATGGTTTTTGGCAACAGAGTCTATATCCCAGGTTGGCTCCCAACTTGTGGCAATCCAGTTTCTTGGCTTAGAGGTTCCCATTAGGTCTGGCCTTTTTAATTTTCAGACAGGATTTCACTATGAAGCCCAGGGTGGATTTGAACTTATGATTGTCCCACCCATCCCCAGTGCCAATGATATTATAGAAATACATCCATATATCTGGCTTCATTGTTTATTATTATTATTATTAAAATTTTTAATTAAAACCAAACACATAAGTTTAATTTAAAAAAAGAACAAAGGTAGCAATGACTCAAAGGGGATAGGAAACAGTAAAAAACTGTGAAAGGAAAAGAAAAATGATACTAAGAAAAATACAGTGGGTGCCACGGCCCCTTTCATGTCCAAGGCCACAGCCGGGAGCATTTATCAGCTTTGGCTGAATTTGTTGTAGCTGAAAGAAGTGACCTCAAGGTAAGTTTATTCCCATATCCAAAGGCCTGAGTCTCACTGCCCTGATCTGATGCTTCTCTGAAGAACCGCAGCAGAGGCTGCTGTGACATCTGCTTCAGAATTCAGCTATTCCCACTACCTACTGGTTTGCCTTGCTTCCTCAAAGGAAATGTTTGTGGGAGTGCCCTTGAGAAAGTCTGGCATGCCAGCCTTGGAGCCCCCATTTCTGGAGACAGCAGGTCTGTGGCGGCTAGTGCTAGGAGTGGCCTGGAGAAGGAAATCTTAAAACAGCAGCATCTTGGCTGCAGCACCAACTGGCCAGTAGGCATGGGAGACCCTCACTGGTGACAGATTGACTTGAGGTAGCAGTACATGCATAAAAGCAAACATTCATCGTAGAGACTAGAATCCAACATTGATGAACATATGTACTGTTGGTGCAGAACCTCAATAAACTGGGAGACAGAGATGGTGGTGATTGCAAGGGTACGACAGTGTCCAATCCTGGTAATAATGGGTGCACTGCAGAGAAACAGTGGAAGACTGAGGTTAGTTAACTATCACTTAAGGAATAACACAAACACTAGGCAGCCTCTTTACCACCATATAAAGCGATTAAATATTTTATAAGTAGACAGGAAAAAAAAAAAAAACCCCTAAGGGTGAAGCTCAGGCCTCTATTGTAAGACAAGTGAGGTTTTAGAAGGTTGAGCTCTGAAGCTAGGTCAATCTGGCCAAACAAATCTGTTGGGAAATAGTCAACCATAACATATGGAACTGGGTCATCTTGGGCTCACAAAGTCTCTCCAAACTACTCAATAAGAGTGGTCCATTGCATCCTGTCAAAGGTTAGCATTCTCTCCTTGCTTGAGGTGAAGCAGATCCCTCTGCCTCCTCACTTAGCCAGTAGAGAAGTCATAAACTAACCCACCCTGCTGAAGGGAAGAGATTAGACTCCCAAAGGTCCACAGGACAAAGCTAACATGCATCATCAGAAGCCATCGGAACACTGGTGTGCTTACAGACACTGATGTCAGGTCTCCGTAATCACACAGTACGTTGAAGACCTCACAGTGGAACAACCGTTTGATACATAACCCTACTGAACACCTTGTCTTAGGGACAGCACACCGTACGGTACTGATTGTCCTCCTGGTGTTTACCACCACAACCCAGCATCTCCAGAGACCACGCACCACATGGCTACCAGCCCAAGAAAAGATCAAAATTTCAAGTATGGGATCTCCTGAATATGTGTGGCTTTTGTGTTTCTGTCAAGTCAAAAGAGGAGATTGTTGTATCAAGTAGAGGAGGAGGCTGCACAAAGGAGAACCCACCAATAGGGACCAGCACTTAGTCCGGCCAGCAGCCTGGGGGCTGATGCTGACTCCCACACAATCTCGGGTTTGTGGAGAAAGCACAGCTGTTTGAGGAAAGAGTAAAGACAGGACAGAAGACTCTGAGCGCAGAGGAGGGAGAAGTCCGGTCATCCGCTCTAGCTTTTCCATTTACACACTCACTCGATGTCTTTGCTGTCCTCACGGAGCAGTTATCATGCACTGTGTCCATAGCACTTGCAGTTTCTGGTATGATAACACAAACAAGGACTTTTTTTTCCTTCTTCACAATTTCATGGCTAAAGCTTTGGTTTTTCCCATATGTGTTAGCGACACAGTACACAATTATTTCTTTTGTTATTAAGGTGAAGCCTTTCCCTTTCCCAGCTGACAGATGCACTTTCTAATCTCTCCTTGACATTTCCAGTTGCCGGGCTCACACTCTGGTGATTCAGGAACAGTGCTGAGGAAAGCAGGGTCACTTGGACACAAGCCCTATGAAGTTACAACACTAACTGACTTGGGGTCAGTTGGCACAGGATTGTGGCTACACTGGGCAGGACTGGGCATTAGATAGCATGACTCAGAACTGAACACTGCTTGAAATGGATGAGTTGTTAATTTTTGGAATTTCCCATTTAATGTTTTTGCGCCACAATCCGTGGTGTGTGGGTGCCAGCCGTGAAGTCACAGGCTGGGCCAGTGATGTCCTGTGAGCAGGCCCAGGGGAGTCTCTAGTCAATAAAGGTGAAGGGGAAGCAAGCAACACTAACCATCTCCGTGAGAGCCTGTGTGTGATCCTCTGTAGATCAGGAAGGCACGGGAAATGTTACTATAGAGCCAGGCACTGATACCATGGGTGGGAAACATGGCGTGCTGAAGCCATGGAGGCCAGAGTGTGACAACCACTGACACAACTAGCAAGGCTCAGCTGGAAACGGGGAGTCATCTGACCCCAGAGATGTGGGGACAGTTAAAGGGACACAGCACCCTTGGGACACGGAGAATGCCAAGAAGAATGCTGATGAAACTAGACAGTCGAAAGATGACACTTGCAGCCCTGGCACTGAGGAAACTGAGGTAGAAGAACCATAGTTCAGAACTGGCCTAGACACAGAAGAGGGGGCTAGAGAGATGACTCAGTGATTAAGCAAATCACCTGCTCTTCCAGAGGCCTTAGGTTTGCTCCCCAGCACACACACACACACACACACACACGCACGCACACACACACACACACACACACACTATCTTACAACCCTCTGAACTGCAGTTCCAGGTGATCTGACACCTTCTCTGCCTTCCACAGGCACCAGGCGTGTCAGCTGTGTGCAGACATACATACATGCAAAACATCCATGTACATAATATAAAATAAAGTGAGCAGGCAAATGTGCATATGATCAAAGCAGTAAACGTACTTCAGAATTACTCTACAGAGGCCGCATGGCAGAAGGAGGAAAATGACTCCTTCAGGTTGTCCTCTGACCTCCATAAGTGTGCCATGCCGTGCACACATGCACACCACAGTGTGTATATGTATATGTGTATACACAATAGATAAACAAATGTTTTAAAAAAAACACAAAAAGTAGAACTTTATAGTAGATCTTTAGGAGATTGAGGAAAGCCACCCCAATAATATGACCGTAATCAACCCAGTTTCTAGAACTAAGCCATGGCTCATGCTGAAAACCCACTAGATTGAAAGACTGACCCAGTTCCAGTCAAGAGGAATTCTGTCACCCGCAAAATTCCAGCCCCCCTCCATCAAAAAAAGATAGAGTCCTTTACTTGGGAAGCCTATGAAAGGAGAAGCTCCCATTCTGGAAGGTGGCTGGAAACGGGTCTGAATAACCACAGCATCCTGCCCCGTTCCTAAGCCAAGTGCTCAGTACAGCCCCGCCTTCCTGGTCACTCCTGAAGGACTGATGCCTAAGTATATGAGCAGAATGCCCATGACTGTGGAAATGCCCACATCAGGTCTCTGTGTGAAGCATAGGCCTTCCAGTGGGAGAGATCGAATGGAGGCTCTCAAACTGCCCCTTCCCTCCCTTGGCTTAGCTTGCAAAGGAAAAACGTCATAGGAGAATAGCACTGATCTCTGCCACCTTTGCAGAGATGTTGCCATCAGATCTCTATATGCCCTGGATTTAATCCACACACACACACACACACGCACACACACGCTACCGTCGACTGCTGCAGTTTCTGTCACGTGGTGACCTCAGTTGTCCCTGCAGCTGACATAGTTCGAGTTGTGTGGTATTGAACCCTCACCCTGAGAAGGAATGGCAGAAGCAGCCTGCACTCTTAACAGAAGTAGTACACATTCCAAGGACTTCGTAACTCATTTCCCCACCCTTTTGCATAATGTGGTTCAAGGGAGCTGAGCTGTTCACACATGCTGCTGAACGTCATTGTGGTACACTCTTTTTGTAACACTGTGTCAGAAGCTTCCATAAGCCAGAAGTTAAATAAAGCACATCAGAGGCTTTGGTATGAGGTCTCAGGTAGACGACCCATCCCACTGTAACGCAGAGATCCCCCCATGCATTCAAGGGACTAGTGAGCTTCCGTTTGTAGCACCCCTTTCAAGAACAATTGACAAATCATTTGCGCCTCACACATCCCCCCACTAAGGAAACCCCAAATCCCTGAGAATCTCTTTGTATACTTCACCCTATTTACGTCAGCTTGTTTATCCGAGACAGTTTTACATGAGTCCCCGAGTTGCCACCACTTGGGCCACACAACTCAACATAGTCTGTAATAGGAGAGGCATCTCTGATGTGGAATCATGCCTTGGGAGGTCGTGGCAGTTCTGAGCACCAGAGCTACAGTACAGATGGACCCCTGGAGTTCTGAGCCTCTCTTCCAGATATCAAAGTCGTGGGTCTTATATTCCTGTCTCCAGCCAAGTGTCGCATGCCACTCACCACACCTTTGAGTATCTCACTGTTTATGACACTTGGCAGAATGACCAAATGGTCATGAGACCACAACTGTCCATCGCGATCTGAGCTCCACAAGCCGCATTGTCTTCCGCTGTAAACCAAAAGGCTGGATCCAGGATCCACACAGCAAGCGAGCGACAGGAGGTCCACATCTCCAGGTCCTCCATCAGTGTTGGTCCACTGCATCTCCTTAGCTAGCCTCAGTGGTCACACTGGGCATGGGAGTGTATCTCTACGACCAGGCGACAGAGGAGGAGGCTGAGTATAGCCCTGATGTCTCAGGCAAAATTAGACAGCTACTGTACTGTGCCTCATTCAGGAGTGACCCGGAAAGGCAGCAGCACAGCCAACACCTTCCCACACTAGGTTTCAGGGGGTTCAATACTGAGAAAAAAGGACCAAAGAAAGAATATATACAGACCTATATCGGGGGTAAAAAGCTCTGTTAGTTTCCAAAGAGAACTAATTCTGTAACTGCCTGAGCACACTGGTGTCTCCATCCCTGCCCTCAGGTAGAGTTAGTGCCCACTCCTTTTGAATATGGGCACAACTTAGGGCTATATTAACTAATGGAACGAAGAGGCGGTAACTGGGCTTCTTTTTCCCTCTTAGAACCCTGAAGCCACAAGAGAGAGAGGGAGGGAGGGAGGAGTAGGAAGGAGGGAGAGAGTAAAGAGGACAAACAAACAGGTCACAGTGCTAGACGGAAGAAGGCCTGTGAGATGACAGGGACATCCAGGTGCTGAATGCTCCAGTCTGAGAGATCTCGCCTAGGAGAGGGAACGATGAGCTCAGCCCAGCTGGCCAACTCATGGGGCTGGAGACAGGAAAATGCAAGTCCTTTGAGGGCGGTAAGCTTTGTAGTGTTTTCTTCTGCAACTGGAGATCACCAGACCAGAACTCGGTCTCCGAGAATAAAAACTGTGACATGTGTCTTAGAATCTGTGGATGGGCTAAAGGAAAATCCTTATAGAGGTCAGTAGTGGGGGCTTGAAAGGCAGAGATACTGTTGCCCTTGAATGCTGAAGGAAGGGGACTGTGTCACCCTGTGCACAGGAGGGACACAAAGAAGGCTGTGGGGGACCTCAAAAGAACAAGACTCAACTTCATGTGGAAAAGCAAAAACAAAAAACATTAAAAAAAAAACAGGATAGCCAAAACAATCCTGTACAATAAAGGAACTTCTGGAGGCATCACAATCCCTGACTTCAAACTTTACAACAGAGCTACAGTACTGAAAACAGCCTGGTATTGGCATAAGAACAGACAGGAGGACCAATGGAATCGAATAGAAGACCCAGATGTCAATCCACACATCTTCGAACACCTGATTTTTGACAAGGAAGCAAAAATATCAAATGGAAAAAAGAAAGCATATTCAACAAATGGTGCTGACATAACTGGATATCGACATGTAGAAGAATGAGAATAGATCCATATTTATCACCATGCACAAAACTCAAGTCCAAATGGATCAAAGACCTCAGCATAAAACCAACCACACTGAACCTCATAGAAGAGAAAGTAGGCAGCACACTTGAATGCATTGGCACAGGAGATCACTTCCTAAATATAACCCCAGTAGTAGAGACACAGAGAAACAATTAATAAATGGGACCTCCTGAAACTGAGAAGTTTCTGTAAAGCAAAGGACATTGTCAACAAGCCAAAACAGCAGCTTACAGAATGGGAAAAGATCTTCACTAACCCCACATCAGACATTGGAGGGCTGATCTCCAAAATATACAAAGAACTGAAGAAATTGGTCATCAAAAGAACAAATAATCCAATGAAAAAAAGGGAGTACAGACCTAAACAGACAACTCTCAACAGAGGAATCTAAAATGGCTGAAAGACACTTAAGGAAATGCTCAACATCTTTCGCCATCAGAGAAATGCAAATCAAAACAACTCTGAGATTCCATCTTACACCTGTAAGAATGGCCAAGATAAAAAACACTGATGACAACTTATGCTAGAGAGGATTGGGGTATAGGGAACACTCCTGCATTGCTGATGGGAGTGCAAGCTGGCACAGCTGCTTTGGAAATCAGTATTCTCAGAAAATTGGGAAACAATCTACCTCAAGATCCAGTAGTACCACTTTTGGGTATATACTCAAAGGATGCTCAATCATACCACAAGGACATGTGCTCAACTATGTTCATAGCAGCATTGTTTGTCATAGTCAGAACCTGGAAACAACCTAAACACCCTTCGACCAAAGAATAGATAAAGAGGATATAGTACATTTACACAATGAAGTACTACACAGCATAAAATAATGGCATCTTGAAATTTTCAGGCAAATGGATGGATCTGGAAAATATCATATTAAGTGAGGTAATTCAGACCCAGAAAAACAAATACCATATGTATTCATTAATAAGTGGTTTTTAGACATTAAGTAAAGAAAAAATAATCTACAATTCACAATCCTAGAGAACCTAGACAACACAGAAGACCCTAAGAGAGACATACAAGGATCTAATCTACATGGGAAGTAAAAAAAAGACAAGGTCTCCTGAGTAAATTGGGAGCATGGGGATCATGGGAGGCGGTTGAGGGGGAGGTGAGAGGAGGGAGGAGAACAGAGAAAAATACATAGCTCAATAAAAGCAATTTTAAAAAAAGAAAGAGCCCTGGACTTTTGGTTTTTCAGTTGAGAACAGGATGGGAATTGTACTCACCACCCTGCCCACTAACTCCACTATCAAAAGCAGAAAGAGAGGACATCGTGATATTGCCCTGCCAAATGCCAAGTATGAGAAAATGTAGAATACCACGGTACTAGTTTGCCCCTTGTTGTTGTGAAGATACAAGGACCAGGGAGGAACCAGGAAGAGTAGAGGGAGGGGAAACTGTGTTCAGATTATATTGTATGAGAAAAGAATTTATGCTTAATAAAAGGGAAAAGTTAAAAAAAAAAAAAAGAAAAAAGAAAGGGCTGTGGGGAAGTTGGTACCTGGAGAACGTGGGAAACAGAGAAGATTCTAATATATGAACAGGTGACTTAAAAACACCAACTGGTCTTGGTTTTAGCTGCCTATGAAAACTACTTGAGAAGAAAAATAAGGGCTCCCCACCCCCACCCCAAATGTGTGGAATCTAGAAATTTAAAGGACCGAGGGTTCGTTGAGTTAGAAAGCAATGCTGTTTCTCTTGTCTCAAAGCCTTGCTAGTAAAAAATGGCCTTACGAGAATCGCATGCGGTCACTGAAGATAGAAATTATGTGGTCTGAACCATAAATGTATGCTTCAGCATAAAGTCCAGATCCAGGGTAGGACTACAGGGGGACTATGGTGAAAGCACACAGTGACAGTCACACAGCCTCTCGGCTAAACAGAATCTGTGACTCCTGACAAAATAGCATGGTACTTCCCAGAATCAGCCAAAGGGCCGGCGCGCTCACTCCGTGGGTAGACCTCCGTGGGTAGATCACTCAACCCTCCTCAGCCGCTTAAAGCCAGACACTGTCGTGCACACCTACAATCCCGCATCGTGTGTGCCAACAGTCCCAGTGCGCGTTCCATCATCTCTTGTAGAGAGAGATGGATGCAGAAGACAAAAGAAAACCAGCTTTCCGGCCAGCCAGCCTGACTGTGTGACAACAAACAGGATGCCTTGTCTCAAACAAGGTGGAAGATAAGAACTGGCGCCTAAGGGTGTCTTCTGGCGTCCACCTTCCTTTCTCTCCCCCTCCCTTCCCTCCTCCTTCTTCCTCCCTCCCCTCTCCTCCCTT
>NC_022018.1:6031185-6035626 GCF_000317375.1 Microtus ochrogaster
CTAGAGTGAACCGCCGTTGGACACTGGGAACTGAACTCAGGACCTCTGGAAGAGCCAGCCAGTACTCTTAACTGTCGAGACACACCTGACTTTTAGTTAATTCCAAATGTTGACAACCAAGAATGACCATCACAGTGGCTAACAAAATTTGAAGAATATAAATGAAAATTCAGTATATTATACTGAGTATATTATTCAATATAATGTACTATGTATTCAAAAATGAGGAGACTGTGTTTCTTCAGATCTCTTCCCCGCTAAACCTTGTATCATAGAGCATCGGGTGCAGGTTTAGAGGTGAAAAGGAAGGCAAATAAGCCATGTGGCTGCTCCCAGCCTCCGCTACAGAGACACTTGCAATGCAAATATATTGTAAATGGGTGATTTTTAAATGACAGACCTGTGATTTTTACCTACTGATTGTCTGGGTTTTGTTTTAGTTGTTTGTTGTCCTTTTCTGGGTAACCTGACATTATATTCCTTCAGGAGTTGTAATGTTATTTTGGTGACTTTCTCTCTAATGTCACATATGCAGTTTAAGTATACAACTGTATGTTAGCATATGAGGAGTGTGCTTACTCACCCAGCCACTCAGCAGAGCCTTCTAAGTGCCGTTCAGCCTTTAGTCAGAGCTGGAGATGACCTCAGCCTGTATCTGCCTGGGTGGTACTACAGAATGGAGACACTAAGAATCAAATGAGCGCATGCCTTTAATCCCAGCACTCGGGAGGCAGAGGCAGGCAATTCTCTGTGAGTTCGAGACCAGCCTGGTCTAAAAGAGTTAGTTCCAGAACAGGCTCCAAAGCCACAGAGAAACCCTGTCTCGAAAAATCAATCAATCAATCAATCAATCAATCAATCAATCAATAAAAATAAAAATTCAATTATCCAAATGTAGCCTTTGTTTCCATACCTGTAAGCAAACACGCACTGAGGTTTTGCAAAGCCAGTTCTTCTGTAAATATGTAAGCCATGGTTCCAAAATGTGTCTTGCCTTCCCCATGTGTATGCAATGGTCCCTAGAAAGGCAGCAAGGCCAGCTGCTTCCAGTAGAGGACGTTTTTGTTTACAGTGTTCCACCTCTGTTCTCATCCATTCTCCTGTCTTTAGTTCCTGGCCTCTGATTATTAATCCCCAGCACCAACAGGAAGAAGAAGAACATACTTAGAAATTTAAGATCAATTGAAAGCTACCACCCAGAGCACCTGCCAGATGTGAACCCTTGTACAGCTCACAAAATCCTCTGAATGGGGATGATGTGGGTAACGCTCCAACAGAAGCCTTGGGGAAAGGATCCCCTGATGCCAGGCTACCTCCGTGGCCGACTCTTTATGACATGTCCCACTCTGGCTTTCTGTTTCTTCTCCACATTTTGCCTAGCCTGTTCCAATGTGCCTCTGTTTCCAATCTTGCCCCTTTCCATCTAACTAAATGCCACCAAACTGCTACCTAAAGATACCAGTTCATACGAAGACTCCACATTCCCATCTGAATAAAATTGAGCAACACGGTGAACGTGTAATTTAATAATGCCCTTCTACAGTCTGTTTTCAAACTCCCCACATGAGATATGGATGAAAACGTTAATGAAACTTCATGTTTGAAAAAGGTGATTAAATATCACGATTGGCTTTAAATTAAGTAATCAAGCCAGTAATTAGGAGGTGGGCAGCACGGTGGTGAGGAGCACGGCAGTCGTGCGTGGTGAGGTCAAAGCTAAACTGTAGCTTCAGGCAAGAGGCTCAGTTTACTTAGCTTCAGGGAGCACAGGGAGGTCATCTGCATAACAGCAGTGAGAGTTAAAGCACAGTGAGATTAGCCAGGCAGTGGTGGCAATGCCTTTAATCCAGCACTTGGGAGGCAGAGGCAGGTGGATCTCTGTGAGTTCGAGACCAGCCTGGTCAGATCCAGGACAGCTAGGACTGTTACACAGAGGAACCCTGTCTCAAAAAACAAAATAAAGAGGAGAGTGAGATTGCAACAATGCCTGGCAAGTAGGTGGCACTCACAGCTGCCAGCTTTTATTGATGCTATCGTTTGGGTGTGTCCCCTGACATTCACGTCTTGGAAAGTTAAGCCCAGAAGTCTTGTGGGAAGGATCTTTGGAGATGGAGCCCTTGGGAGGTAATGAGAACCACAGGAGGTCATGAGGGTCACTTCCTCTCTCCTGAGGGCTTTGTGGCTTTGTAAGAGAGACCTGGGCATGCCCTGTTTGCACTGTCTTGAGTCTCTGCAGAGTCCCCATTAGAAAAAGAACCCGCTCCCTACTCTTCACAAATGAGGACTAAACTATTATTTTTTTATGAGTTACTCAGCCTGTAGGATTTAGTTCAGCGACTTAAAAGGCTAAGAATTACTATGTGAACCCAGGGGAAATAAAGAACACACACACACATGCACACACACGCTCGCGCCTGTGCAGGAATAGGGTTTTAAATAATTAATTCCCAAATTAAAATATTGTTAACGCTACCTGAAGTCAATTACTTCTTTTCCCTCTTGTTTGTTTTGTTCCTATTTAAATAGGCAGGATTATATTTATTCTACCTGCTTCAACTTCTCAAGAAACTGGTCCCTACTGATGACTGACACATCAATTTTGATCTTTTTCTTAAAACTGGCTTTAAATTTCTATAATCTGTACCCAAGACGGAAATTATTATGATGAAACTATTGGTTGCTTTTCCAAAGTAACTATTTTGGTGGGAGAGTTTGGCACTTTGTGGAAGAAAAACATGAAAGCAAACTTGCTTTTAATTTTTCTCACTTCAAATCCTTTCATCTTTACGGATTTAATTGTGAAACTGTATAATAGAACCGGTTGTTGTTGGCTTCTTTGTTTTCTTTTTTTTTTTTTTTTCCTTTTTCAGGTTCACTCCATTTTCTACAAATGTCTAGGTCATATTTACATTTTATACGTTAGAAAAAGTGGAACAAATGCCCCAAAGCAGGGTTTCATTGGGACAGAGTTGATTTTTGAAATTGGGAGGACAGGAAAGTGAAGCTTGAAATCCAGGCACGCAGGCGGGTAGGCGAGTGTTGGGGTTTGGATTCCACTTTGTTGCTCAAATTCGACATGGACATCGCAAAAACTAGGGCGTCCCTGGGTGGGCTCGAACCACCAACCTTTCGGTTAACAGCCGAACGCGCTAACCGATTGCGCCACAGAGACTCCAGTGCTGGCAGGCGCTCCAGTCGAGGCCTTTATGAAGAATAAAAGCGACTTCTTTTTCTCCCGTCTGATTCTTATTAGAAGCGGAAATTTTATTTAACATTTTTGATTCTTTTGAGTCTCCCTTTTACTTCTGAAGTATATTGAAAAATTATGCTTCAGGATGGAGCAGAATTGCACGTCACGACGTGAATTAAAACGCTCTTGCTTTTTCTCCAAGCGCGGTTTGGAAGGTCCTGTTGAAAGAAGGTTACCTTTCCTAAAGACTTTAAAATGTTCAGCGTATGAGCTGACTTCTTTGGTTTCTGTTCTTGACGTTGTTTGCCCCCCGATCTTACGTTACTTACCGAGCCTCTTCGAGGCCGTCTGATTGTATGCGTGTCTTTTGTTTTTAGATCCAGGTTTTATTAAAATATATATGCAATCCCTGTTTGCGTTTCGACTTTATTCAGCGCGATTGTCACGGTAACATTTCGTTACAACGCGTCCCCGAGGCTTGCGAGCAGTTGCTGAATTGGTCCTGATTTTCTCTGCCGAGACCTTTTCACCTGCGTTTAGCCACGCTATTGAACACGCACCCTTACACGCACCCTCAAAGGCTTTTTGAAAAAGAAATTACAGAAGAAAAAAAATAGGACTTATGATTAGTTGGGCATATTATAGCGCAGAATTATTTCTTGCAAACATATTCGGTCCCTATCAATATTCCTCAGGAAAATCTTTCCCTCCTGTAAAAGTTTGCTTGGTGCCTTTTAAACTGTTCAAAGTCTTATTTTTGCACCCAGTGTCCACGCGTCCAAGAAGCAATAGTTTCCACTTGAGAACTCGATATTTCCGTTTTTATGTCACTAAATTGCTCTGGCCGTAATCATTCGAAAAATGATCCATTACAGAAGTTCTGTGCAACATGCTTTTATTAAGTCCAACCAACCGAGTCCCCCAGTTGCGTGATGACAAATTGGCTTTAGAACCAATTAGCAGAGAAGTTCCTAGAAAGGTTGAGCCGTTAAACCACTGGGAATTTACGCCAAGCCGGACTTCTCAGCTTTCAACACAGTTTTAGATGTGAGCTTGAAAATTCTGACTTTGATACAAGCGAGGCACCTTCTGGAACATGCTGATGGCATATATAATTACATGGTGTTGACTTCAAACCTTAATTTTTAAATGTCTGCTCATTTCTGGGACGGGCACCAAAGCTACAGAGAAATCCTGTCTCGAAAAACCAAACATAAATAAATAAATAAATAAATAAAATGCATGTCTTGG
>NC_022018.1:6035726-6072290 GCF_000317375.1 Microtus ochrogaster
ATAAATAAATAAATAAATAAATAAATAAATAAATAAATAAATAAATAAATAAAAATGTCTGCTCATCTATACAAAAGTCAGGAAACGCTGCCCCCTTTCCCTCGGAGTGTTTCTCCTCTGCTGTTGTTCTCTGGACTGTTAAGTTAAAGCGGCTGGCAACTTTACTTGTACCTGACAGCGCTTCCTTAAATGTTTACTCTTCTGCTGAGAATGTTAGCCACAGTCCTGCTCAAGCCCACATCCTTAGCTCCCATTTCTCTCTCTGGCTCAAACATCCGTACTAACATTCTCACTTTTAAAAAGAGAAATGAGCTATCCAGGAAGAAAACTAAGTCAGAAAAAAAAAAAAGATCAACTCATTGCACACCAAAAATCTGTCTGTGTTGAGTGCTGCTGTGGTCTTAAAAGCTGACTTCAAGCCTGCTTCTACAGCTGACATTTTAAGTAAGACAATATTAGGTTCCAGTAGCTAATCAGCCTTGCCTTTTTGCATCCCTATATTTGAAAATATTTCAAAAGAGCATATAAGTATTTTTTTTAAAACACTGAATGAAAATCAAAACATCTGACTTCAAGGATACCTGTTGACATCCATTTTATACAAAGTGCCCACTTAATCAAGGTTTGCCCACTTAGCCAAGGTTTGCCCACTTAGCCAAGGTAAGAGAGCAGTCAATGTTGCTGCTCAGTGTTGGTGATCACCTCATCTTAGGCCTTACTGTTTGTGCAGAACGTTGAGGGTCCAGTTAAATCTACTGATAACTTTAGAAACATTTCCCCTTGAATTTTAGAATAACCGAAGAAAAATGATTCCCATTGCTTCATTAGCACCCAGGGCTTTCAAATTACTAAAACTGAACAGGCCTGGGTATCCTGCCCTTTATGTATTTTGTCTGCCACTCAGCTGCGAATTTACCTTTCCCAGGAACACGCCTATCAGTGGAGGCTGACCAGCGCAGATTAATGACCCATATATTTAATTTTCTCCCGGGAGAGAGGAAGAGAGAAAGACCATCTGTGCGAACGGCCTCACGTGTCTTACCAGACCAGGCAAGCCGGACCACGTGGATTTCTGCAGCCCAAGTTACCACGGAGGCAGAGCTCTCAGAAGACTCCGCTTCTGAGGAACAGGTAGCTTCCAAGATCTCCTCCAGCCCAGTGTGCTACGGTTTAGGGCTTCGCAGTTTCCATCTGGGAGGACTGAGCTGTTTAGAGGAGCAGCCCAGTTGGAGCTGGGTTTTAAACAGCAGTTTGAGAAATCCCCCACGGATCGGGTTGGTTGTGCTGCACAAAGCAAGTTAAAGGAGGATGCTGACCAGACCTCTCCAGAGCAAGAAAGAACGGAGACCTGGGTGAGTAACACTTAGCGCATGATCAATAGTGATGCTAAGCTCAGCTCTGGACTCAAGCCATGCTTTCCACACATCTAAACCTTCCTCCTGTGAAAATTAGAACTCGGGGCAGCTAGTGGCACATGAGAAAGTGGGTTTGGAGGTGACCAATAGGTACAGTTATTCATAAAATACACAAGATATTTCAGAAAGGTCTTTGGGTATCATTTCTTTCTTTAAGAAAATCATTGTAAAAGTCCTGTCACTTGGAGCTTTATGTGAATTTATTCAGAGAGTTGTCTCCACGGTATGGTTGACAAACAGATGATTTATGAGAACAGACAAAGAAAGCCAAAAATAGTGCATTAATACTCTGCCTGGAGTGTTCCAATAGCACTAAAATATGGCTCTTTCTCCCCCTCCCTCTCTTATGTGAAGAAAAAAAGCTCAAATCATTTTATAAGTTTTTTAATCAAATGATAAACTGAAATTTTACTCACCGTTATCTTCAGCAGCATCCCCCGTGGTCTTCACTTTAACTGTTTCCTGTTAGACCGAAATGGGAACCTCTAACTTGCTTCGCTATATGGGATGGGGTGGGGGAATCTCTCCGGGGAGACCTTGTGGTCAACTCAGTAAACCTGACAAGTTCCCCCTCAACCCAGTCTCTTTCCTATGTCATTCAGTAAGGGAGTCACAGTCTCCGTAGCCAATGACAACAGAAAAGACAGCTTCAGACAACAGCCTTCTGCGTGCCCATCTCTGCAGGGAAAGTATTTCTGTTGTCATGCAGTGTGGCCAAGCTAGCCTTTTTATTTATTTTTTCTTCTTTTTTCCTTCTTACCCTCTTTCTCTTCTTCAACCACAGAACAGGGCTTGCAGGGAAGGTTATTTAACATGCTGCGAGGGTCAGCAGGATGGTCACGAACAAGAGAATTGTCCAAGTCTCATGCTCAGCTTTTTAAAGCTGGTCTATTAGAAATTAACATTATAGTGGTCAACTATAATTCCAACCTTTGGGAGGTGGAGCACGAAAGTCGGGGACTCAGAGTCATCCTCAACTATATATAATGAGCTTCAAGTCGGCCTAGGCTTTAAGAGACCTTGACTCAAAACAAAAATAAAAATATCCTTTAAAAATTAAATATCCTTTAAAAATTTAGAATAAACTTTTCTTTATTTGCTTCAAAGAAATAAAGTAAGCCGATGCCAAAGAAAGAGACTTTGGTAAGGACGAGGGTGGTTGTCACACAGAAATGAGTGGCTTCAGCATGGTGGGCGGGACAGGGGGAGAAAGCTGGGTGCCTGAGAACAGGCCTTCTGCTTACTCCAGTGCCAGGGAAGAAATCTTGTTTCGTTTGGTTCAGAGACCTTTTGGAAAATAGTGCTTGAATATTTTTTTCTAAAATGTTAAACAAATATGTCACTAAAAATTTAAAGATCAATAGTTCTGCTTAAAAACAAAGAGAAATTGATTTAGTTAGAGGGTACCCTTTCAACACAACCTCCCAAGTCTTCAAGGCAGTGGGGACGGCACGCCTTTAATGCCAGCCCTTGGGAGGCAGACTGACAGGGCAGATCTCTGTGAGTTCGAGGTCAGCCTGGTCTACAAAGTGAAGTCCAGGACAACCATGATTACACAGAGAAACCCTGTCTCAAGAAATTAAAAAGGAAAGAAATGAAGGAAGGAAGAAATAAAGGGAAGAAAAAGAATAGAGAAAAAAACGAAACCCCCAAATCTAAGCCTCTGGTTGTTAAGAAAAGCCATGGGTACTTCATGCAACTCTGGTGGCCTCCAGGTAGACACAGAAGATGTGATGAAGAGTGAGACCATTGTCCCCTACACCCACAGTTCTAGAAAAACTTCAGGCACAAAAAGTCCCAACTAATGCCCTGGGGATAGCTTTCCTGCTTTTGAAGCCATTTCTCACAAAATGGACAGGAAGCCTCGAGTCAGTCAATCACAAAGGCAGCTGTGCCTAGCTGTCCAAGTCTTTAAAAGTGTTTGAGGACAGAGAAACAGAATCCTAGTAGTTAGAGCAAGGGGTGCTCAACCTTTTAAGCAAGTTTGATGTAAAATCTGAGCGTGACAAAAGTAGATTTTGTAGCATTACAAGATAGTAGAATAGTGTGGCTACCGAGCACCCTTTGTATTTACGGACTAAAAATGAGGTTACAGGAATAAAACATTTTTCTGTGTGCCTATAGTTTCTGGGGTTTGGCCAAAGTTACATTCTGGGGCTGGGAATATAACACAAGGTACAGTATGTGTGTAGCCCTTGTGAGAGCCCCAACACACACACACACACACACACACACACACACACACACGAGTTAATTTTCCCTGGGACCATTTCAGAACACTATCCTAACAGAGCAGGTTGAACCCCTGGCATTATCTCAAATTCCTTTTGTCTCTCACCTTGATTAGCAGGGTCACTTCCCCACCAAGGTGTCTCAACCTCCACTGCATCCCCTCCTTTCCATAACTGTTCCTAATACTTTCAATAAATTTCATGTATTTCCCTACTAGAACCTGAACTCTAATAGATGTATACTAAAACTGGTGCACTGTAGCAACATATGTGATACAATGTACCATTGTCTTGAGAGACTGTACCAACATACATGATATGATGTACCAGTGCAGGTCACATGTAAAATACGCAGGCCCTGTAAAAAATACTAAGTACCATTTCTTTCTTTCATAAGCATGCTTCATTGTTAGGGCTCCCTCTTATTTTCTCTTATGAGTGTTGGGCCTCACTATGCTAGGTAAACTCTCTATCATAAATCGTGCCCCCAAATTATGGTTTAGAATCTAAATTCTTAATCTACAGAGGCTAAGAATGCTGTAATCCCAGCATTCAGGAGGCTGAGGCAGGAGGATGGAGGCCAGTCTAGGTTTCACAGCAAAACCTTACCTAAACAAAACAAAACACCTCAATTTAAGCTTCTAATAATTTGCCCAAGGCTCCCACTGCCCCTCAACTCTCTCTCCTGGCTTCTGCAGTCTCGGGTTTTAAATGTCCTCCTTTAGCTTCTTCTCCCTTTCGATACTTATGTCGTCGATCAGGGGCCTCGTCCACCGTGGAAAGTCTTTGGCTTTGCATCTGGACATCAGTTCCTTCCTGCAGACCCCTGTAGCAATGTTTACTTCCTCAAAGCTCACACTATGGTGTGATTGTGGACTCACTGACTTCCCTTCCTCTGCTCTGCTCCCACAGAAATGTCACCTCGCTAAACGTGCTGGATGGAGGTAAGATAACTGCCTTAGGTATTTTCCATGGAAAACCAACACCGTCCATCAGTTCCTACTGTGAAACACACCATAAAAAAGACTGCAAGACTCAATCAGGGAGCCAGCAGGCCTGGCACGGACGCTCAGACTCAGAATCCCATCAGTTCCTACTGTGAAACACACCATAAAAAAGACTGCAAGACTCAATCTGGGAGCCTGGCACGGACGCTCAGACTCAGAATCCCAGAACTCGAGAGGATCGTAAGTTCACGGCCAGTCCAGTCAAATAGTTCCAGGCCAGACCCTGTCTCAAAAAAACAAGAACAAACCTTTACTGAGGAGCTAAGTCAGAGCAGGCGAGAGGATCTGGAGGGAAGCGTGCTTGCCTCACAAGCCCAAGGGCCTGAATTCAATTGCTGAAACCCATGTGTAAGTGAAGGAGAGAACTTGTCCTGGAGTCCCCCCTCCCCCGCCACAAATGTGCCCACCCATACACCATACTGATAATAAATATTTTTAATTGGCAAGTATTTAACAAAAGAAAGAATCCAAATAAGTTACTTGCCAAAAGCTTTTTAAACTTTAAAGGTTGTCATTTAAGTCATCCTGTTCTTGAAGGTGATTTTGACATTATTAAGGCCACAGTGTCTCCTGATTGATTCATTCTCTCCACACTTCATACAACAATGGTTGTGATGTAATTTCAAGTCCTTTGCAAATATTTACTCATCTGAAATTTAAAGGCTGAGGTTAGAGTTCATTGACAGAGTGCTTGCCCAGTACCTGTAAGGCCCTGGATCCCATTTCAAGTGTCCCGTCCTGAGTTATAACAACATTGTGATGCACTTCCTGCTGTTATCATTTGTGTTTTACAGATTTTTAAAATTTAGGAGTTAAGTAACTCATTGAAGTTCAAAGAGTTGGTGGCATAGCAAGAAGTCAAGAACAGCCACTCTTCTCTAGATGGCTCCAGAGAACTACCTACAATGCCACGTGCACGTGTGTACCCCTGTGTGTGTGCTTGTGTGTGCATGTTTATGTGTGTGTGTGCTTGCTGAGGAGAGCCAGGTCTTTTCCTATGATGGAAGCACTCTGCCTCTGAGCCATATCTCCAGCCCCCTTTTTCTTTTCTTTTCTTTGGCTACAGAATGGTTCTCATGCACTTTGCAGCTAAACACTGATTAACAATTTGAAAACTTTTAAAAAATATTGCTCTAATTTACAAAGGTTTGAATTTGACATGTTTTCAGAGTCAAAAGTTGCAAGAAATAGTGTGAAGAATTCTGCCAGATTTTGCAAGTGATAATATGCTATTTTCTTGGCTTTCTCTTTTACTTTTTCTCAAAATGAAGTATTTTTCCTGAAACATTTGGAGTAAACATGAGGAGATACAGTGAGACCCTGTTACATACAAATGTGCACAAAAAATTTTAATCAAAACAAGAAACAACAAAGTTGCAAAGACTACAAGTTGAATTTCGAGATTCTGTGGCCTGACTGCTGAGAAACTTTGGGTTTATTCCCAAGGATCCTTCCACTATCCTAAATCCTTTGTATAAGTCTACAAATAAAATTAATAAAAGATTGTTCTTTTCAGATCCAAATTAATGATCTGAAGGGTTTTGCCTGGAGTTGAAGGACAGCTCCCAAGTTATAGTAACATTCCACATCCTTTACCTGAATGCTTCAATGCAAAGTTGATTTTGTTTTTTGAGGCTGGCAGGGACAGCTTGATGCTAAACCTAGGGGGTCCCTCAGTGAGCCTCACCCCCACACAATATCCCAGGTCAGCTGGGAAGGTTAGGTGTGTGCCACTATGCTCAGCATAATTGATTTTTAAAAAAGGGATTCCATAAAACATGCAGAGGAAGAGACTGTCAGAGCCCATGTTGCTAATATAAGTAGAGTTAAATAAAAGGGCCCTGCGGGGGAGCATTCAATTTTGGATTTGTACATGCAATTTATTTTAGATGGGGTTTGTGAAAAACTTTTTTTCAACAAAGTGTGAAAGAAAATTTGTAGTTATATATCTCTTGAATTATTGCTTCACCATCAGAGAATAAGAATTTCTTCTGGGCTGTTCACTGGGCTACTTGAGTGCTGGCTCAAGGGTGGACATAGAGGTCATGGGATAGAACTGATAGTCATGTATAGGCCAATCATGGGATCCACAAACAGCACTAGAACAGCTGCAGACCCACATGGGAAAGAATGAAGGTGAATTCCCAGCTTACACCAGGCACAGATATTATGTCCAACTAGACTATAAGGGGCTTCAGAGAAAGCACAGCACTCATGTGTGTACATGTGTATTCATGTGTGTGTGTGTGTGTGTGTGTGTGTGAGAGAGAGAGAGAGAGAGAGAGAGAGAGAGAGAGAGAGAGAGAGAGAGAGAGAGACCCCTCCGGTCAGGCAATGGTTTCCTAGACATGAATCCCCAGAAACTCATGAAGTGTGAAATCCTGTCTCAAATGAGACAGGTGAGAATCAACACAGGGCACACGAGCACTGTAGCACCCAAACAGAAAGACTAGCACACACACACACACACACACACACACACGCACATGCACACGCACATGCACTTGACTACACATGTACACATGCATACATATTAAGGAAATGCAAGTCAGATGACAACAAGATAGCACTTTACTGTTGAGAGGAGGGCATGATCAAAGAGCTGGACCCAGGCTGGTGAGGGTGTGAGAAGTTCTGGGGTTCTCAGACACTGCTGACAAGAGAAACAGATTGCTGCTAAACCAGGGTTACCCTGTGGCCCCGCAATTCCACTGCTAAAACAGAAACTCCTACAACTCCTTCTAAACACCCAGTACACACAGCCACATGAAAATGTAGGCAATGATGTTAACAGTTGTATTGCTCATAATCACTTCAAAGTGAATAAATTCAATTGTCCATCACTTAGTGAATAGTCAATGTGGTGTACCCAATGAATAGAATACTAGTTAGCTATTACAAGGGAATAGTGTACTGAAACATACTAGAATCTGAACGAACCACAAAATTTCATGCCCGCACTTTTTATGCCATGAGAAAGGAGCCACATACATACAGACTACATATTGTATGATCTCTCCCCCCCCACATGATTCATAGAACAGTCAGACTGATGCATACAGAAATAAGCCAGGAACATGGGGCAAGGGTGGAGATGGACAGTTGTTCCGTGTGGATGATGAAATAAATACCATGGAGCTGAAAGGGATGAATGTTGCCAGGTACGGTGGCTCACGCCTTTAATCCCAGCACTGGGGATACAGAGGCAAGCTGATCTCTGTGAGTGTGAGGCCACCTTGGTCTACAGAGTGAGTTCCAGGACAGCCTGAGCCACATAGTGAGACCCTCTCTCAAGAAAACAAGAACAAAATCAAAACAAACAAAAAGAAAAGAGTGAACATTGTGTCATATGAATGATAATAATAAATAAATAAAAACAAAAGTAAATATTTACCTTTGAGTGACGTACTGACTTGAAAGTGAAGGTAAAGAGCATTGTGACTTATGAATAGCTCGCTGAAGTAGCTGCATTCAGATTTGCAAATCTATTTCCATGTTGTTTTTCTACATTGTCAGCAGCTGCCTCTAACCCAAATCCCCAAACGGAACTGTCTGTTGGAGTTTCACCACAGGAATGCTGGGAAATAACGCTGTCCTAGTCACCATGCAGGGCTCTCCTTCCTTTCTAGGTGCATTTACTCTCATGCCCTCAGTTGACTTAAATATCAGACAGTAGGATCGAGATTTACGTTAATCAGTACACGTTGATGAGTGCTCAGTGCTGTGCACACCACAAGAAATGTGGGTGAGAGCTGAGGTCTGCGCACAGTGGAGAAAATGTGGAGCCAGCTGGAGGCGACACATCGGGCTGCGAAAGTGAAAAAAAAAAAAAGCCCCTGGAACAGACCAGAAAGCAGGCCGGGGATATGGGCCAGGAAGAGAAGGTTTTCAAGCAGAAACCAAGAGGAGCAGACGAAACTTGGGGAGCTAAAGCCAACACTGCCAGGTAAGGGACGCCGGCCATGGGTAGAATTAAGAAATCTGGCAACAAGCAAGCTGTTCCTCCTATCTGGGTTGACGGTGACCCTCTTCCATAGCTATTTTGAACATCTGGATTTCTTGTCCTCTTTGCCACCTACAGCTAGATGAATGAAGTGTTATCCTGGGGCCTGTAGAACATCTGGACTGCCTACTGTAACATCTTCGCCACCTATAGTTAGAATGAAGTGCTATCCTGAAGGCTGTTGTACATTGTAATAAACTTTTGTTAAAGAAAAAATAATAATAAATAAAATGAATAATTAAAAGAAAAGAAAATGCGGAGCCCAACCCAACAAGCCAGGGGTCTGAAACGCTGGTCTGAGAAGTCTTTCATCGATGGGATTTAGTTAGAATTGGATGAATCTGTTCTGGAGGAGCAAGGAGAAGGAAGAGGTGCTGGGGTTCAGCCTGGGAACCAAAGCATGCCTGCACCATCAGAAACTAGCCGGAGGAAGGCAAGGTAGAACAGGGGCCCTGGCAGGAGGCTCTCTAGTTCTAAGTCAGCCTGAGT
Source organism: Microtus ochrogaster (assembly GCF_000317375.1). Taxonomy (NCBI): domain Eukaryota; kingdom Metazoa; phylum Chordata; class Mammalia; order Rodentia; family Cricetidae; genus Microtus; species Microtus ochrogaster. The sequence continues at coordinate 6,044,872 of NC_022018.1, forward strand.
AGCAGGGGCCCAGGCAGGAGGCTCTCTAGTTCTAAGTCAGCCTGAGTAGCAGGGGCCCAGGCAGGAGGCTCTCTAGTTCTAAGTCAGCCTGAGTAGCATAGTGAGACCTTGTTTTAAAAGCAACAAGAAACAAGAAACAGGAGGGAGATGAGGTGGGTCAGAAAGAAAGAAAAGCAAAAAAGGGGGGGTAGGGGAAGGGAGTGGGAAAGGGAGCAGAAGCGCATGAAGGCGCTCGCTGCCCAGCCAGGTGACCCGAGTTTGGGACCCATATGATGGAAGGAGAAAGAAAGACAGCTCAGACAAAGCTGTCCTCTGATTTCCTCACAGAAGTCCTGATGAGCCCGTGTGTGCACATGTGCGTGCCTGTGCACGCATGCACAGAGACACACACTGTTTTCTAAGAGGAAAAGAAAGACATCCCAACTAAGACTCCATTAGTGGCTAAGGCTGCTGGGTTAGGGTTAGAGTTAGATACATAGGCTGGTGAGTGACAAGCAGAGGACTTCCATCCCTGTCGGTTGTATGTGTCACTTCCCCATCCTCCTTAAGCATGGTGTCTTTGTAGCTTCACATTCCACTGGGCTCCATGATGGACCCCTTGCGCCTTGCACGGTAGGGTTCTGCCTACCTCTGCAGAGTGGTAAATCACCAATGCCCTCCAAATCGTCGCCTTCCGTGGGCTTCCTCTGCCTCTTATTATGACACATTCTGGTCGCTGCTGAGTGAACAACAGAGCTTCTTTCCCGGCTCCGGCAGGCAGGCCCCCAAGCACAGACCACAGCACCTCTGTGTAGAGCCCTGCCTGTCTTCACCCTCCCAGCCCACACATTGCTCAGGGCATAGTGTTGCCCTCACTTCTCCTTAATATAGTTCAGAGTACATGCTCATTGGTGAGCCTCATTTCACACCCTCCTCTCGTCTCTTCCCATTGGCTGCCTCTAACAGTGGTCTCCCCGCCTCCCTCCAGACCTTCGGCCAACCCACTGGAAAGGGTTCTACTTAGAGTACAAAACCAAACATTCAGTTCACTTCTAAAGTGATAGAAAGTGCTTTAGAAAGCACTTCTAAAACGATACCATGGCTCCCAAACTATGACCAAGTCACCCTGGGGTACTGCAGTGAACAACTTTACAGAGCTGCTGTGGGATGTTTCAAATTTTGAGAGAAATACAGCCACACGTTTCAGACATCACGCAAATAGCCCTTCTGACACCACACCCAACTAAACGAATAGAAGGTAGTCTTTCTTTCTTTCTTTCTTTCTTTCTTTCTTTCTTTCTTTCTTTCTTTCTTTCTTCCCTTCTTATTCCTTCCTTCCTTTCCTTCTTATTCCTTTCTTTCTTTCTTTTTTGATTTTTTGAGACAAGGTTTTCTCTGTGTAACCCTGGCTGTCCTGGAACTAGCTCTGTAGACCAGGCTGGCCTTGAACTCGCAAAGATCCTCCTGCCTCTGCCTCTAGAGTTCTGGGATTAAAGGAGTGCACTACCACCACCTGGCCAAAACTTAGCATTTCTTTTGGATGCTTTGGAACATCATGAGACAATTCTAAAGCCACTACGACTGCATGGAGAAAAGTTGGCAATATGTGGCCTGCCCAGTGTTTTCGGGCTATGTAGTATGCTTACCTCTGTCCTCACCCACCCTTCAAGTTCCATTTCCATCCTGTATATGCCATACTGCTTCTGTCCCAAGTCCAACAGACAGGAGGCAGGCTTGAGCCTCCCAAAACGCCTGGCTCAGTCATCTTGAGTGGTTAGGATATCTATGGGAGTATAAAGACATGGGTGCTTATAGTCCAGGGACAAGGCCTGGAGCCCTTGACAGAAATGTGGAGGTAGTGAATCCAGCAGGAAGCCACTCCTGAATTTCTACACCTACAGATTCAGAAGAGGTGGGTTGTCTGAAGTAAACAAACAAACAAATAAAAAACAGAAAACAAGTTTGTTGGTTGGCTTGGGATCTGGTTTGTTTGGTAGAGTGCTTGCCTAACATGCAAGAAACTCTGGGCTCAGTCTCCAGAAGCACATTGCAACAGACATAGAGACACATGTCTGAATTCTAGAACTTGGGAGATGGAGACAGGAGTATTAGAAATTCAAGGTCATCCTGTGCACATAGATGGGCCAGACTGGGCTACAAAAGATCCTGCCTCTAAACAAACAAACAGAACATAATTGATCAGGCCGTAAAATAACTCAGTAGTTAAAGATACTTGGTGTACAAACCAAAAGACTTAAATTTCTAGAGCCCAGCAAGGGACGAAGGAAAGCAAAGCACCTACTCCACAAAGATGTCTTCCAACCTCTTCGAAAATGGCAGGGCACTGCACACATGCAGTCCCACTGGGAGGTGGAGAGAGAGAGGTAGGTACATGCAGACACAAGGATGATGATGATGATGATAATAATAATAATAATAAGATGATGATGATGATGATGAAGATTTTTAAAATAATTGGTGATTCTTTGGGAATCCGTGTGCTGTCAGTCCGAAGGGCAGAAGAGACCAGGCCATGTTTTACCCTCCTCTCACCTCACAGAGGTCACAAGATGCCAGGGTTTTGTATTTTAGAAAAGTCACCTTTTCAGTGGGCTGGCATGTTGGTTGAAGGTTTGGTGGGAGGTAGAAGATGGTTAATGGTAGCCATTTGGGAGAAACACAAAGGAAAACGTCAAATGGAAGCCATCAGTGGCAATGGTGCAGGATGAAAACCATCCAGACAAGCCCGAATGATTCTGTTCATGATGACGCCACTGCCTTCCTCCCTATCAGTGAGTGCCTGCGTTCCGGAAATGGCTTCTTTCTCTGGGCTGCACATCTCATGGTCACAATTCTGCCATGTCTTAGTCTTCTCTCAGGCAAACCTCTCCTGCTCATCTCCTCTCTAAGCCTGCGAAGGGCTGTATGCCTTCTTTCCACCAGTCTGGTCCCGTGAACCCTGAGCAGGTCTGGGATGGAAGGCAACACACCGTGGAAGCTGCAGTTGCACCCTACAAAGAGGCCAATCAAGTTAGAAGCTGAGCTTCACTCGTTGAGTGAAAGAGTCAGTGACACATAAGATATTAACGATGTCTCTGGTCAGCCATAGGAAAAGCTGGCTTGCAGGTGTTGAGGGGCGAACTGAGAGATGAAGCTGTGATTTCTGCCTAGCCAAGCCAGCTTCTCTGTCCCACATAGCCAGCAAGAAAGGGTGAGTGGGGAGTCCCATACACCCTTTGAGTTTAGAGGGGGAAGGGAAGGGGGAAATGATGTAATTATATTATAAGTAAAATAAATAATATTTTAAAGTTGTAATTCAGTGGGCTAATTGTTTTTTAAAAACATGTTACTCGACTGAATTTTATCACCAAAAAGTTTGAAACCTTGGGATTAAAAAAAAAAGTGATTCCTGTTTTCTTACAACACAAGTCTAGACTGTGTTCACACATACCCAACATATGCAGACTTAAATAATAACTAACAAAATTGTTCTTGCTAGAGCTGAAATCAGTCAAGTTTTCATCAGTGTTTGATTTTACATATTTGTACTTAGGGGAGCTGTGTGCCACAGCACACATGCGGAGGTCAGAGGAGTATTTGTAAGAGTCAGTTTTTCCCTTCCGTCATGTGGGTCCCGAGGATCAACCTCAGGCGGTCAGGTCTGGCAGCAAGTGCCTTTACCCAGGGAACCATCTCCTGTGCCTTTCTCAACATCCTCACCTGGTGCTGAAGGGTTCATTTGGTCATTCTTTGTTGATCAACTTTCCTTTACTGTAAGAGCAGGTGAGGGCTAAGGCCACTCACTTCCTGGATGGACACAGAAGAGTAAACCAGGAAGAGCCCGGACATACCCACCCAGCAGTGGTACCCTAGGGGTCCTCATTTCTAAGTTCAAATCCGTCCTAACTTCACTAAAATGGGGACTAAGGCCTTCGAGGAAATTTAGGATCAAGCTGTATGAGGTTCTTAAAATTTTTCATTGAATAAGAATAAATGTTGTTATTATTATAAATCAGTTTTAAACACGTTTTCATTCTTCTCATGAATTTACTCAGAAAACAAACTTGCCATATGGAGATACCAGCACAGAAGAATCTCTGCTATGAATAATCTGTTCCTTTCCGGTGTCACAAGGCAGACACTAGGGGATCCTGTGTGCTTTGTCATGTGACATGTGAACTCCACCACACAGGATTATTAGTGACGAGGAAAATGTGGCATTTATTTGTTTGCTAATTGAATGGGCATTGATGTTAAAGACTTCTAAAATAAACTGTAACTAACTAACAAAAAGGTTTCAAGGCAAAAAGAGTGTTAATATCTTGCCATGAAGGCCTTTGATCTTTGAGCTTTTGCTCACTGGGATTCTTTCCAATTCATCTTCCTTCTGTTTCTCTAAGAGGAAATAATTTTCTTTTGAAGTCAATATGTAGCCTTCCTTTTAATCTCCCTCCACTTTTACTTCATATGTCTATGTCCTTACCCACTCTTTCACTTATGAAATTCTTTATAAATTATTAATTTTCAGTGTAAGTCATTTATGCATTCTAAATATTAATCTCTAGTCAAGTACATACCTTGAAAAGACCATCTCAGTTTATCTTTTAATTTTATGTCTCCTATGATATTAAAGGTATTTTAAATATGATTCATTTTGTCATTTCCCCTGTGGGTCGTACATTTTAACACTTTACATCATACTTCCAAGGCAGGATTGATAGTGCATTTCTGAGCATGGACAGTGCCCTGAGTTTGATCCCCAGTGTCACAAAAGAAAAAGAGAGAGAGGGAGGGAGAGGGATAAGGAGAGGGAAGGAGGGAGGGAGGGAGGGAGGGAGGAAGAATTCCTTCCCTCATCATGCTTATGAAGAATTCTTCCATAATCATGATCAATACTCTAAAAGTTCATTTTAATGTGCAATTATCTCTGAGTTAGAATGTGTGCATGTGTGTGGATGCCAGAAGAGGGCATTGGATCCTCTGGAGCTGGAGACACACACAGGCGGTTGTGACCCACCTGAGGTGGGTGATGGGAACACAACTCAGCCTTTGGAAGAGCAGCCAGCACTCTTAAATACCTCTCCAGCTCCACGATCAACGTTTGTTTTAAAAGTTTTCTTTTTCTTGTGTTTAATGTATCTGAAATTTAATTCATATGTAGGGAATATGAATTATTATCTAATATGAATATTAGAATTTCTTTCTAATCTGAGCAGTTGCTTTTTAAATAAGAGTAAATAGAGACAGACCAAGCATTGCCTGTAATCTGTTAACCTTAGCTTATCCAATCCTTGTCTACACACTGCCTTGAATACTTTGAATATTTCTCCTGCTCAGAAGATGTGTCCTGGCCACTTTTTCCCCCCAAGCAATGGGGATTCCTTAGACTATATACAAGGCTTCCTAAAGCCATCTGAGTTGTGCTTAATTTTTACTGCATTGACCAGGGAGTAACATTTTAATGGGGTTAACTTGATTTAAGTGCTGAGTTATTCCAGTTAAACTGAAAAACAAGCGAGGCTTCTCCAATGATGCCCAGTTAGAAAGCTCACTTGGGAAAAGCCTGTACTTCCAGGTCACCTACCAATGCAGAGAAATGCAGAGAAAATGTTTTAATCTACTGACTAAGATTCTAAGAGTCAGATTTGCAAATCCAAAGAACTTGTGAGGCCAACTTTCTCATCTATAATCTGAAGATTTCACAGGGCCTGACTGCATGGCTAAGGTTCTTGCCAAGATGGGCAAACATTCCCCTCTCTTCATAGGTAACCAGAAAAGAAGATGTGCTTAAAACCTGATTTTTTTATTTTTTATTTTTTTTAAATTTTTATTTCTTGGTTTTTTGAGGAAGGGTTTTTCTGTGACTTTGGAGCCTGTACTGGAACCTGATTTTAATCAAAGACAATGAATGGAAGCCAAGGAAATTTTTGTTTTAAAGAAAACATTCTGTGATTTCTGCTAAGAACAATTCCCCCTAGATTTTTTTTTTTAAGTTTCAAAATTTTGATCTTCAATTATTTCCAGGAACTGCAGAGTACATCACATAAAGAAGGGACACCTTCGATTTGCTCTGGAGGATACGGTTCTGTCAGTGAGAAGAATATAATAGAATGTTCTTGTAAATGTGAGTCTAGAAAGTTAAATATAGTTGGAAAGATGAATTTTTTTTTCAGACTCTAGATATATAGACCAGCATCCCTCATTGTGATGGAAAGAGGGGCTTAGGTCAGCAAATGACGTCACTGCTCCCCTTCCCTTGACTTGCTCCTGTCCTCTGGCTGGAACAGAGCCAAGAAGGATTCTGCTCAGCTACACCACACCAGGGTCTCTGCCTTGAAGATCGGCCAGTCAGAAAACACCTCCTCAGCCAGACAGTTCAGGAAGCCACGTGTCTGTCCAGCTGCAACCGGGAGGCTTCAAAATCACGTTGCTTCTCAGGGAACATCCCAAGGACCATAATTTAGGAATATTTTGTATTCAAAAGCAGCACAGCAGTCTCGAGTTCCTCCTAGCGGGGGGTGGGAGTGGGAGGGGAGTCGAGTGTAAAAACGGGAGCGATTTAAAAGAAAATTTAATCTTTAAACACTTGGTCACCTTACTGCTTGAGGGTCCCTGTGTTCAGCGGAAAACAACCAAGAGTTATCAACATCACTGTATTCTTTGCAGAATTCTCTAAAAATCTTCATCGGAAGTCCGTCTAGAAAGAAGATTCCGACTCCTTGTCTGTTCAAAACCAGTACAAGACCGCCAGCTGCAATGGAAGAAAAGAAAGCACGGAGGAAATTCAGCCAGCTAACCAGAAACAGAAAACAAGCGAGCGAGAGAGGAGGGAAGAGAAGGAGGGAGGGAAAGAGAGAGACACAGAGCCAGAGACGGAGCCAGGGACAGAGAGAGCAAGCAGAGAGAACCGTGGCAGGGAGCCCAAGCAGGCCTCCTCGTCGCGGCAGGAGACGCCAGCGCCCCACGAAGTCCCTTCAGCCGCGGGCGAGCGCTCGGCCCCCGGGAGGAGGCCAGTGGCTTCTGCGGTCACCAACTCGCCACCACGGCTCCTGGCTGCCTGGGCTTGCACCAGGACGCCCCTTCTCGCCCACACACAAACCCGCAGAGACCACACACACAAACACGGCCGGTGTGGAAGCTCAGAGAGCTGCAGAGAAGAACGCGCCAGCCACAGACACAAAATGGAGAAAGAGGAACAGAGAGGGAGGAGAAGAAGGGAGGCGCGGGAAGGGAGCTTAGGATGAGAACGGTCCAGGGTCCCCCGGGTGGAGGGTGCCAGCAGGAGCGCCCAGGAGGCAGAAGCGAGAGCATTAGGGGACGAGCGAGGAGGCCAAGGCAGCACCCGAGATCAGGCCGTTCCGGTAGTCGAGGTTCCATTTTCAGCAGCGCCATATTCGCGAGTCCTTCTCCGTGTTTAATTTGGACTCTCCCCCCACCCCCACCCCGGAGGCTGGGGATCGGCGCCACAGGGTTTCTGCTGCTTGGGCCGAGGGCTTGGGCGACAGGACAGGACGCAGGGTCCAACCGGGTACTCTCGTGCCTGTCTCTACCTAGCAGGGCTGCAGGTTGCAAGATACAAGGTCTAGCTTGAGACCCCCAGGGCTGTCTCTGTCTTGCAGGGCTGTAGAGTGTGGGGTGCGAAGCCCAGCTGGGAATCCGCGCAGGTCTCTGACCTTGCAGGGCTAAGGGGTGCAGAGCCTGACTGGGGACCCTCCAGTTTGTCCCTGACTTCCCTGCAAGAGGTCCTGGGGAGCGGCACCCCCGGAGCACACGTCCTTGACCTTTGCCTGTTGTGTGTGTGTGGGGGGGGTTCTAATGCAGGAAGGAGAGGTTAGTAGATGTGACGAAGAAAGGAAGAAAGAAAGAAAAAGAGGAAGGACGCCCTTAGGGAGAAGGGCGCTGTCTGAGGACAGCGGGGCGTGGCGTCCCAAGATCCAGCCTTCTTGGAAGGGACTTGGGGCTCCCCCACCCCGGATCCCGCCCAGGGCAGGAGGCTGGCAGACGGTCTTCTGAGCAGTGCCATCAAGCCGCGACCCAGGTCGCTGCTCGAACAGGACCAATGGAGGGGTGACTGTCTGGCCGGCCGCCCGGGCTGCGGGGTTCTCGGTTCGCTCTCCACGTTCGAGGTCTCAAAGCTTTTTGGGGTTATTCTTGTTGTAACTGGAGGCACCCAAATGTGGAAGCCGCGTCTGTCTCGTGTCTAATCCTATGTCGCTCTTTAGAAAAGTGCCACCCTCAACTTCACGCGTGACTTTACAATTCGCACCTCTTAGCCCGCATTGTCTTTTTCTCCAAATCTCATCCTTGTCAGAGCTATGGAAGCCCCTGGATTCACGGCGTCCCTTCCCTCTTCCAAGGACGCGGGGAGCCAACGGGCGGCGATGCTCTCGGCCGGAGAAACCCGAGGTCAGAGCCCGGTGCCCTCGGGGATGCACCCTGTGGCCAGGCCGAAGGCCTCCGGACTTCGTTCCCCTCTGGAGGGAAGGACTCATGCTGGAGGCGAGGAGGCGACTGCTCCTTCAGGTCCCACAGCAAAGGCCAAGTGTCCACTCGCTGTCAACGCGGGGGTGACCGATTCCCACATCACCCGGAGAGGTTCAGTGGGCTCGGTGCTGTCTTTGCGCCTAAAAGGAAACATCTTCTGCCTGCTTGTCCTCCTTTCTTGGCCATCTCTATCAACACAGTGCAGTGCCTGTCACCCTCCCTGAGCTTATTGCTGCCTGTCTCCCACCCCGCGGTAATTTCAGACCCAAGCACAAACGCATCCCAAACTTGGCACCTCCAAGCTCCGGCTGCGCAGACTGGAGCCCTCGAACCCGCATGTCCACCCGCCACCGGCTTCGCGTGTTACTTTATCACTGCGTTCTTAACCCGATTTTGACTTTTGAAACTTTTCTGTTACCTTGAACAATTCATCTTTCACAGCTCTGCGTTTCTACCTTTATAGGTTTTTTTCCAAAAAGATTTCTTTGCCAAGCAAGAAAACAGAATTCTTTCTTTCTTTTTTCTTTTTCCCTCTTCAGTTTGAAACGTTGCATTACAAAGCGTACTGCAAATGTCTTGAGGCGAAAGAGAAAGCTCGGGGCTCAGTTCCCACAGCGCGCACCGGCTAGGTTCAGGAGAATCCTTTCCTGTGTTTTTGTGAAAGGCTAAAACCGAAATTAAAAATGAATAGCCCTGTGATGATTTCGAGATGTTCCACAAAGCTCAGAGCTGAAAAACCTCGGCAAGCTGAAAGGCCTGCTTAAAATCAGTCTAGCTTCTGTGGCTGAGATGGATTTTTTTTTAAAAAAAAAAAGGCTGTAAGATTTTTGAAATTAAATAATTTATGGTTTGACAATGGCTGAAGCTTTAGATCCCCGGTGTGGGTTCATGTTTGTTTGCCTCCCCTTGGATGTTCTTAACCAATCTTTTGTGCTTCCCTCTTTGTAGACTGCTTATTCACCAGGTCTATTAGGAGTTTTGTAAAAGTTAAAATTCCTGAAGCCATTTAGAAAAGGATGTTTTATGTAGTGGAGCTACAAGAGTGACCCGTAAGTAACCTGCTGTCACAAGGGTGAGTTCCTTCTAAAATAAGATTGGAGATCTACTCATTGGGTGTAACTGATAAGCTTCTGAGGCCTACTTTTTCTTTTAAATCATTGTGCAGCATTTAATAAACTCAAGAGAAATGTGGGTTTCTTGTCAGGAGGCAGGTACTGATGGATGTTCAGTGTAAAACAAAACCATCACATGAATACATGTCATTTCTAACTCTGTGTGTTAAGGATTCCTGACTAGTACACAAGAGAACATCTTTATTGATAGATTTACCATGTAAAAGGAAGCACATGACTCCTGTTCCCAAATTAAGTGAAGCAGAATTTCAAATAGAGCTCTTCTCACATTTTATTCAAAATCCATTTGGACAAGTAGATGACATAAATTGTTATCAGAATAATTTTTGAGCAAGGTAATTCTTAGGAATGCAAAAACATGAATTCATAAGAGTTCAACATATGATAGTCACCTTCTAACACATACATTCTTTACAAAGGGATGTGATTTTTATTTTTAACATTATCTATTGGTCTTTTTGTCATTCAAAAGTTTCCTCTTGTAATGTATTGCCTACCTGGAAGACATTTCTTCACAATTGCCTGAGTTGCTATGTTGCAAGTCGTATCTGCTTTGACTCATTGGCATATGCAAGACCAAGTGTAATTTAAATGGTCCTTACTTTCTGTGTACTTCAAATTTCAAGTAGATACCCTCCTTATACTTTGAAGTACATTTCCTTAAATGCTAGATATGTTCATGTATCAGTGTGCAGAACACATTCAGGTATTTCGTATGCTAAAATATTGAACACTAATGTAGTTTTATTCTCTGGCAGCCTCTCTCAGCCCACTTATTTTTAAATTAAATCTCTTGATTGCATCAATCCGTTTAAATGAATTGAAATATTCTCTCCTCCCATCTTAATGCTCCATGCTTGTTCATGAGAAATTGATATCATTCGAGGACATTACTAGTTTTATAACTAAGACCATGGCAAACTCTTGCCTTCATTTATCAAATATATAGAATTTATTGAGGTTCAATGGCACTTGAGCAATGCATATCTTCAGAACACGTTCTTTAGACAGGAAGCTAGCCATTGGAACTCTTTGTGTTGCCTGGGAATTTAGAAGTAAAGCTCTTTGAACACTTGTCAGATTGTGTCTTGCTGTAGGAGAGCTAAATACCACACAAAATATTCTATGAAAAACTCCTGTGCAGCGGGGGTGGTGGAGAGGAGGGGGTGAAGTGCTCTTATAATGTTTGTATCTATGTGTGTTTGACAGCAGTTCTTCCTTGTTTTCACCTAAAATTGCTGGTACGTTTAACCCAATGCTTCTGCAACAATTAGGTAGACTTAAAAAGTTCTATTTTTTTAACAAAAGATTATCAGCCAAAATATTAGATTTTCATGTCATAAAAAAATAAGAATTGCCCATAAGCCATTGATCTTAAGAGATATGCCCGAAAAGTTTACAGAATATGACAGAAAAATGTCCTGATCATGTTGCCAATTGGCCAAAGTGTTTAGACAATAAGTGCACTGTTTGTAAAAGCCAGGGACTTTCACAGTGGTCTCCATATAACATTCATCTGTTGGTTTAAATTCTCTTCAGCATAGCACAAACCTTCTGAGATGTTTTCTAAGTACATAGAATAGCTGACTTTGTGTGTTATGAATAAGAAAAGAATTGCTGAATTTTTGATTAGTAGCAGGAATCCAAACAGTGATAGCCCAATTTTGTAAACCAGTTGTGTGCTCTCCCAGAAGATAGGGAGCATAGCTAGTTCCCTTGGTCCAGCGCAGCAGAAGTTTGCTTCTTTACAGAGCAGACCATGAGCTGCTTTCAGCCTCCTTTGTGCAGTGCTCTGACCAGAGAAAGCTCAGGCACGAGAGCTCCAATTGTTTCCCTACCTCATAAGTGATTCTCTAATGAAGAATTAATAATTACCTATTTTTTTAAACTAATCAACCTGGTTAAACACACACACAGTTACAAAAGTCTTACATTATGAATGATGCCTTCGAAAATCATGATTTAAGTTTTAATTTAGAATTCTGGGCACCAGCACTGTAGTTTATCATACCCTTATACTCCGCCAGCCCTTATTGTGACACAGAAAATAGGGAAATGAGACAAATATGCAGATAGTTTTAAACCTTTTTCTTTCTAGGAGCCTAACGTGAGAGCAAAATTCTCTGCCTTCTTCACAGATGGAACAGGGAAATCCTTCAATAATTTTATATTTGAAAAGTGTGAACCTAGGTGAAATTCAAACTTTCGGGAGAAAGCTCCCGCTCTGTTCTGGTCTGTGCTGATTTTCACAGCAGCGCTGGTGGGAAAGGGACAGAATATTTGCTGTCAGGAGTATTAGTGTGAGAGGGAGGGAGAGCAGGCAGGATGGGAGGGGCAGGAAAGGGACTGGCCTGAGGAGAGAGGCAATTGATTGTGATTACCATTTGCCTGGTCAAAATCAACTCACTTGATAATGCTTCACTTAAAAATTAACACTTAAATTTTCTATAATCAGCCCATTTGGTGCAGTTACTTTTTCTCTGGGCAATAAAGTTGTTAGCACAAGCTATAATGGAAAAAAATGAATTAATTACAGTTTTCAGGTGCAAACTTCAATGTAAAATAGATCATTAAATAAAAAGTGGAATATTGGTTTGGCTGTGTATTTGGCAACCAGATAATTTATTTGTCTACAGAAATCAAATTAACCATATTAATGATAAATCTCAATTTTATGCAAATGATATGAATAACTATCACAGCTGAATACCACCTCTTAACTCATTTTCCAGCCAGTTTCAGTGCTTCCCATTGGTCTTACTGTGAGCAGACTTCCATGCTGTGTGGAAATTGTAACCTTCCCTAGTTCAAAGTCAACTGTTCGGACTGCTGGACAGCTGTGTAATAGTTGCTGTTCTCACAAACCCACCAGGCACAGATGTTTTCTTCCCTAATGAGCTAGCTTCCAGCCATTCAGGGTCCTATCCTAAAAGCAACTGTTATCACGCTCAGGCTAATTCCAAACAAATGAAGATTAATGGATCATCAGTAATCACATTTACGCTCACACATTTAAGTGAAAAATGAATTGTTGGTCAAATGTGCGACTTCTATGTGTCCCTTGTTCTTAGATACTGAATAAATATCAACTAATTGTTGAATTAGCCACCCCCAAAAGTCTCTAATTTATTATTCATAATTGATTGATATTCTTTGCAACCCAGTAAGTTATTTGTAATCAAAGCCATATTAATTCTCAGATTACCTGGAGCCCCTTTCTCAAGGGTGAGCCAGTTTACGCGGTGCAGACATTTTGCTGATTTTGGAAGCTGGTTTGTGCTGATTTATGAAGGGATAATTTAGCTTGGACCCTGGGCCCCGATAAAAGGGAAGGCTTCCTCCATGTGTTCAGCATTCACAGATTCTGAACTGTTCTTTGCTGACTATCTGCTTCTTGGTTTTATTTTTTATTTTTTATTTTTTATTTTTTTGTTTTACCAGCCTAGGAGCTTCTGTGCCTATTCTGATGTGACTCTGGTTTCTGGTTTTGAGGTTGCAGACTTACTTTTTCCTTCCACATTTGTGACTCAGACTGCACAAATACACGAACATCAGCCTGCTTTTGCAAATACACTCTACTATCTCTTGTGCGGTAAAGTTAACCCTTAGGGAAGTCTGACCAGCACCTAACTAACTACCTTTGTCGAGGATAGGGACCTGTTTGCTGTTTGAACCGCAGACTGTGTATTCCTGAGTAGCCAGCTGCAGGTTTCTAACAACACAGACCAGCAGAAAAACACAGTTGCTGTCCTCTGCAGCATTGCCCCCACTTCTGTTCCCCAGGTTAGTTAAAGCACTGGGGAACAACTTTCCAGTATATTGGTTGCCAAAGACTATGTTCAACCAGGTTCTTCTGAGACTTGACTATTTAGCCCACCTTTAGTTGATAGGAAATAGAAAAACTCACAAGCTGTAACTTATCTGTACTGGGCCACCCCAGCAATGGCTGCATAGTTGTCTTGAGACCAGACCTCCACGTGGTGGAATTCACACAATAGGAAGGCCCAGAGCAAGATCCCAGCATCCTTGGCCTTGTCTTGGTCTTAGTGTTTATAAACTGCAAGGAACACTGTGATTCTCTCTTTATTGGCAATGGATCCTGTACTCCAGGCCGTTGTCTGGACCTGTGATAACTTTTGCTGAATCGCAGCTTATCTTTGAAGCAAGCCAGCAATCCGACAAGAGGGACCTGGTGCTTGGTTTCATTTGTGTAGACTATCTTATAAAGTTTGGAGTTTTAATTCATTGTGTTTCTGCAGCACAGACCTCATTTTTTTCCTGATACATACCTTATCTACTTCTCCGAAGAATTCCGTCATAAATACTACATATACAGGGGTGGTGGGCTGAATCCCAATCGTGGACCTTCCACTTCATTGGAGGTTTGGTCTGGCTCTCTTACTGCCAGATGCACGCAGCTGTCCCCAGCTCAGGTTGAGTAGACAGTGAGATTCGACTTACAGCTAGTTTTGAAGTCCATTTTTTTCTAAAATGTATTTCGCTGCATTTCCTTCTCATGTCAGGTTTATGAGGAGGGAGTTCTCAAACTTACGAGAGTGTCTTCTGAGCGCCTAAGCATGCCCATCAGCTGGCTGCTCTACTGGGTATGAAAAGTACCGGAAGGCTGATACAAGGATGCAATTAATAAGACACTTTTACAGGGGGAAGGAAGCGTAGGACTGTAAACCACTAAGGCTGTGGTGAATGCATGTGTGTGTGCCTACACAACCACACAAACAAATTAATTAATATTAATTAATTTAAGAATGTAATAGTAAAAAAAAAAGATCAAGAGATCTGAACCATAAAGGACAGATGGGAAATGCAGGACATGCGCTTGGGGACAGACACGGGGGTAAACAGTGCTTGGAGCCCTAGGCACAGAGATGCACATGATTGTAGTCTAAAGGTAAAGGAAGCCTTGAAGAGGGCCAGGCAGTGCAATTCAGGCGTCATAATTCACTTTCCGGCAAAACTGGCTATACCAATTATGTGTGGGAAATGGGAAAACTAATTTCTATGCTTTGAGTGCTGGGTATGCAGGTGGGTTTAGGCTGTGAAATAGCATCAGACTCTGTATTTGCATTTTTCTGAAAATAATTTTTTCCAGTAACTTTTTTTTCAAAAAAAAAAAAACTTTTACTGAAAACTAATTGAAATGTTTATGGTAGCTGGATATGAAACAGATTTAGGGGACAAGGTGGGGGGGGGAACCTGTAACCTGAAGTGGCGCGGAAACCATCAAGACAGAAACATAGAAAGAGAGGGTGTATTTTGGAGCAGAATTGCCAGAAGCTGGTGATGGATGGGAAGGTATGGATTTCAAAAAGAAGGGCAAGTGTGTCAACTCCCATCATTACAACAAGAACCTGAAACTATTTAAACAGAGAAGTTGGTTTGGGCTCACAGTTTTTAAGATTTCATACTCTCTTGGTCTTGAGGCCTTTGTGCCCCTGACAAGGCAGCTCTTCCCAGCAGAGTCATGGAGGAAGATGGCTGGCCTTATGCTGGGTATCTCTCACTCCCCTAGAGGGTGTGCCCTCAAGATCCCAGACTTTGCCTCAGGGCCACCTCTTAACTCCAAAACCATGGTGAACTGGGCACTGAGGAGAAAGGTTCAAGTCACAGCAAAGGTTTCCTGTTTCTGATGAACAAGGCAAAGGTGGCACTATGTACTGATCAGTAGGAAAAGGATTCTGTTTAGAAAATATGCGGGCTTAGTTAGATGCCCAAGATATTCAAGGACCGGCTAACAATGGAGGAGAGACCAGAGAATGAGATGTAAGTGATGTTATCGGCCCACTGGTCCCAATAGGGTTGAGAATGCTTAGGGTGGCTGGGGAAAGAGGGTGGTGGGCGAGGAAACAGAAGGGCTTGTCTTAGAAAACAACCTTGAAAGATAAAACAGTCAGGGCCTGGAGAGATGGTTCAGTGGTTGAGAGTGCAGACTGTTAAAAACAACCAAAACAAAGCAAAAAAGTGGGTGGGGGTGGAGTGGTTGGTGGTGCACACCTTTAATCCCAGCACCTGGGAGGCAGAGGCAGGCGGATCTCTGTGAGTTTGAGGCCTGTCTGGTCTACAAGAGCTAGTTCCAGGACAGGCTCCAAAGCTACAGAGAAACCCTGTCTCGGAAAAAAGAAAACAAAAACAAAAAACAAACAAATAAACAAAAACAAAAAACAAAACAAGAGTGCTGACTGTTGGTTTGCTCTTCCAAAAGACCCTGGTTCAATTCCCAGCACCCATGTGGTGGCTCCCAACTGACTGTAACTCTGATTGCAAAGGACCCAACAGCCTTTCTGGCCTCCTTAGGCACCAGGCACATATGGGACACAGACGTTCATGCAAGCAAAACAGCTACATATGTGAAATAAAAACTGTGAGTGTGTTTACCAGAGCTCATGCAGACAGGACAGGAGGATAGCGCTCAGGAGTCCGGCTTCCCCTTCCACCGCCTGGGCCCAGGGAGTTAAACTTAGGTTGTCAGGTTTACTCACTTCAGTTTGCGAGGGAATCTGTGGGAGCCTTGACTGGCAGGCATGGTGCTTCCTCGGCCCCCACGTTACTGTAGCGGGTTGAGCAGCTTTCCACCGCAAGGCCTCACGGTATCACTACTGTAGATAAGAGTTTCCCTCTTTCCCTGACCGTGACCAGCGAGTGCACCGCGCACACTCCTCCACCTCCTGCCAGGAACCAAGGACAAACACGGCCCCCGGAGGAGGCTGCTGTAAATCAGGGAAGGCTCAGGCTCCCGTGAACTTGGCAAACAAAAGAGAAAGCATGGGTGCTTTTCCCTTCCTTGGCTTTAGCAGCTGTGCCCACATAAAATTCAGGGAGGACTTCAAATGTATTCATTTGGCTTAGAAGGAAACTGGAGGAATTAGAAAAGTATCCGACAGAGGCAGAATGTGGAGGAGCCGTGCAGGGTCTTCCCAGGGGCAAGAAGCAGCAGAGAAAATGCAGGGGAGGCTGCTTCCTTTTGGGCTCCACCTCTCTCTGGCTGCAGATCTGATGGGGGAGGGGAGGTGACACCTTTTGTTTTAAATGCAAATGCAAAATCCTGTGAAGAGCTGCTTTATTTGACGGGGAGAGCTGGGGACCCGGCAGGCAGAGACCTGTGTGGGAGAGAAGTCGCCTTTTGTGCTTTTAGCTCTTTTCCTCAGCACCCAGGTGACAAGTTCCTGGCATAGACTTTTTTTTTGGTATAAATGGAAACCCTCTCCACACTGGATACAGGGTGTGTGTCTCAACGTGTGTGACCAAACCTGGATGACCTGGGATTCTCTCTTACCACACGCTCTGGAGTTTCTTCACACCGTACTGTAAAGAACATCTGGTACGCACTGAAGCAGACCCACTGAGGAACGGGACTCGAGAAGGGGAGGAAGAGGAGGCGGGGGCTCTGGAATGCTAGCATAGGTACTTGAGGAACAAGGGGGTCTTCCGGGATGCCACTGTCCCCAGACCTCTGGAGCACTGCCGAGCACAAGTTCAGATGCCTTCCCGCTCCACAACACAAGCCTAGGCCCACAGAGGAGGTAAACAATACTGCCCCTAGAAACTGAGGCCCCAGGGATCCTCCTGAGTCTGCCTGCTTAACCACCACAGCTTTTTTTTTTTTTTTTTTAAATGCATGGGTTCTGGGGATTGACTTTAGGTCTCCGTGGTTTCAAAGAACACTTTAGTGGCTAATCTGTCTCCCCATATCTCTGAAGGCATTGTATTTTTTTAGTGTGTGTGTGTGTGTGTGTGTGTGTGTGAGAGAGAGAGAGAGAGAGAGAGAGAGAGAGAGAGAGAGAGAGAGAGAGAACAGGCATGCCCAAAGGCCTGCGTGTGCACATTCAAGACAGCCTCAGTGGTTTACTGTCCTAAGCCTCCTCCCCCGGTAAAAATGTCTTATTAATGGCATCATTGTATCAGTGATCTCTGTGGAGGTCAGAGAACAACTTTGTGGGGTTGTTTCTGTCCTTCCACCTTTACACAGGTTCCAGGGACTAACCTCGGGTGACAAGCCAGCACCGATACCCACTGAACCATCTTGCCAGCTCCTGAATAGGGTTTTAAGTGGGATTTGGATTTTGCTCTGGAGATGTCCCATGCTCCCTAAATGCTTGCTTTCATTGGGTATATACCCGGAAGTACCGTGACTGGCTACAGTGTAAAGGACAGCAGAAGGTGTTGTTCTGGGGTCCCTGCTGAGCTGTTTGCACCGAGGAGGCAGCGAGCCCTCCAGGACCCCTACTGTGGAGGTGTGGGGCAGGCAGGGGAGAGGGTAGACTACCTCAAGCTGTGCCCTGTGAGCTTTGGCGGGTGTTGTTGACACCCTGACTGGCTCTGGTGTTAGCTTTTTTTTTAATTATATTTATTTATTATGTATACAATATTCTGCCTACGCGTATGCCTGCAGGCCAGAAGAGGGCACCAGACCTCATTACAGATGGTTGTGAGCCACCATGTGGTTGCTGGGAATTGAACTCAGGACCTTTGGAAGAACAGGCAATGCTCTTAACCGCTGAGCCATCTCTCCAACCCCTGGTGTTAGCTTTAAAGGTGTCTCTGGCCATTGCTCTGGTCGCCTTCAAAGAGTGACCCCTGGTAGTGGGGGGAGTGGTGGCAGAGAGACTCTCACCACTGGGGACGGTGGCCAGAGACTTACCCAGCAGGTTTTCTCTCAGCACCTGGTCTCTCCTTCAGCTTCTCTATCTCACCTAGACTATAATACTCACTTCCGGTTTTCCATTGCAGGGTGAGAGGCTTCTGAGTTGCTAGTCTCTCTCCCAAGCCTGCTCGTGCCAGCCTATTATGATACCAGCCTTTCCACTGGGGCTGGGGCGTGGGGTGAAGGGAGGCAGTGTAGCACTGGTGCCTAAGGCTGCGCTTTCAGGAAGAGTAGCGGCTTGTGGATCCTGAGATGCAACTGTGCTTGCAGAGGCAGTGTGTTCTGAAGCCATGGTGGTATTAGCCAACCGTCAAGTGCTGTGACAGAAGACGCGACACAATCTGGTTCACAGCTTTAAAGGTTCCAGCCCACAGCCTGCTGGATCTGTTGTCTTGGGCCTATGCAGAGCAGAAGCAAGGAGAGGTGTGTGTGCCCACGGAGTTCTAAAATCCACTTCAAGGGCACACAAACAATGACTTCATTTTCTCCAGCCAGGCCCCACCGTCTATGAATTGTGTCACAAGCTGGCAGTCAAGTCTTTGGAACACAGCCTGGGATGGTCATTGAGAAATGCAAACCATAACAAATGGATAAACAGAATATATAAAGTAATCCTCCTTTAATGATCTCTCTTTACACAGTTACTACAATTATATACAGATGATAGGTATTTTTAGAAAATACATCGTTTAAAAAGAAAAAAAAATCCCTGCTATGGAATGTTTATCTGTTCCAGCTGTGTGATGATTTGCTGATTGAAGAAGTTAATATATTCATATGCACACGAATATGCACATATGCATATATATGCAAATAACTTCATGAATATGTATATATGTTCTAGCCCTGTGAGCAACAGAAATGGGGATGGGAGGCATGAGTTCTGCACACCTGCAGTCTGATGGGAGAGAAGGCTTCAGGGAGCTCCCATGGGCTCCAGATGCTGTGTTCAAAGCAGATACTTCTGATCTGTCTCAGCAATACTGAACGTGACTTTAGCCCAATTTTCCCCTAAGGCTCAATAGGAAACAGGTGTCAAGGGAACAAAACTAAGGCTTTTTTTTTCCAATGAGAATAAGTTTCCCATTGTTAGCGAATGGGAAAGATGGTATATTCCTATGAGCTGTATCTAACTGCAAAGCTAGCTGCCATCTCTGATTTCCCACCTCCCTTCATCCTTACCGGCAGTAAACAATCAAGCCATGGTGGTTCTGTTTCCAAGGTATGTCTTCAGTCTGGCTACTCCGCTTCCGTGTGAGGAATACACCCAGCAGCGAATAACAGAAAACCCAACGGAAACCTCTGACAAAGAGAAGGCTGTTTCCCTGTTTAAAGAGGACCCAGAGGTCAGCTGCCCAGCCTGTCGCAGTGCTCAGCAGTGCCATTGGGCACTTAGGCTCCCTCATTCTCTCCTACCATCCCCAGTGTGTTTGCATTTGTTGTCACATTTGCTACCTCATGGCCTCCAGAGGGCTACTGAGTTGCCAGGCACTGCATCTGTGCTCCAGAGAAGAGAAAAAAGGAATGCTTCCAGTTTTACCTGTTTATCCCTAAGGGAAGCACTTGCTTGAGGATTTATCTTATCAGGCAGAGCTGGGTCCCTGCCTGTGTCAGATCACTGAAAACCCAAATGACAACATTCTCAGATGATGTGGTAGGCTTATTTATGTGGTGCTTTCCCTGCCCATCAGAGGTAGAAAAGTCAAGAGCATTTCTCAGACTCCCTTGCAGCTAGGAATATGGAGGTGTCAGGAGAGAGGCAGATCTATTGCCCACTCCATTGGAGTCATGAGGAGATAGGGTCATTCTGCGGAGAGGACTCTGCCTGCAGTCAGAGCGTTGCCTGCAGTCCCTGCCCCCTGGCTCTCTCACCTGGCAGCACTGTCTGTCACTGTTGAAACACTTTCGTATGCGAGGATCATATGTAAATGTTGGTGACAAATAGCTCAGCTGGATCCTGTGCTTTATCACTGGAGGTAGATGATTGAATGCCAGCACTGAGTATCTGTCCCTCACCTCCAACCCACTCATAAATCTGTGACAAACATGGTGGACAGTCCAAAGCAGAAACTCCCATCTGAGAACAACCTAATTACTCTATTGAGATGACTTTTGCTTTTGGTTTGTTTTTAATGATCTCAAATGGGCTATTTAGCTGAGGATGACCTTGAACTTTGACACCCTCTTGCCTTTACCTTCCATATGCTGAGATCACACTTAGTTTATGGGGTGCTGGGGGTAAACTCAGGGTTTTATGTATGCTAGGCAGGCATTCTACCAACTGAGCTATATTCCCAGTTCCAGTTCCCAGTTATTACTGTGATAACTAGTTCTTCTTCTTCTCTCCTCCTCCAGACAGGGTTTCTCTGTAGCATTGGAACCTGTCCTGGAACTAGCTCTGTAGACCAGGCTGGTCTTGAACTCCCAGAGATCCGCCTGTCTCTGCCTCCCAAGTGCTGGGATTAAAAGCATGTGCCACCACTGCCCAGCTCTGATAATTTTTCAATGTGAGATTAAGTGGCTTTAATTAATCCTTTTTCTTTGCTAAGGTACTTTATCATTCCACCCATTTTCCAGCAAGAGAATCAGGCCAAAGGGAAAGAAGAGCAGAAAAGACGGTATCTGAACAAGACTCGTACTAGAGAGCCGTACAAGAGGGGGGTAAAAACATTGCCTCAACTCTCATCATCTCTGTTATGTAGCTGGATGTTACCACCGTCCACAGCCTGCTGGTAGAGAAGTCCTACAGTTTGAGGGGCCAAGGGCAAAAAGTGGCCTTGTGCTAAGCATCAAAATGCTCTATTGTGGGTCACTTAACTGGGTATCAGTCCTTGCTGAGACATCTGCAGCCCCAGCCCCCAAAGTGACAAGTCTAACGCTGACCCAAAGATTTCAGTCACATCACAAAGAAAGATGCTGGAGGAAGCCTCTGGTTAATCGCGGTAAGGACATAGTGCATGGTTGCTCAGCTCCAAACCCGTTAGAAAGAAGAGTGCCCGTGTCTGTCTGATGATATGCAATAAGAAGTAAGGATTTGACTCGGTGGTGGAGCACTTGCCTTGCATGCAAGTAGAACCATCTCCAAAACTCAGGGGGAAAATTAGCTTCATAGTAACAGTAAATGTTTCAAAATAGTAGTCACCGTTATTTTCTAAATCAATTCCTTTAAGTTCTATTGCTGATTCCCATCTGCCCACAGTGGATGTCCTCTTGACTTCAACCCTTTCTGTCGGCTCTGAGTTCATCCCACAGGAGGATGGATAATCTTTGGAGGCATTCTCTACCTTCCAGCAGATAGGAGTCTTATGGAGTACCTGGGAGAGCCCCTCTCCCCAGTTCTTGGCTCCCCAGTTCCAGCGCATCACAAAACCAAAGGCACGATTCTGGGATCTGAGACTTCTGCTGGTGCCTCACGTCGTCGTTGCCCTCCACCCTGCAAGGTCAAGGTGGGCCTTACTGAGCATGCGTCACCGCAGCCGCAGGTCGCTGGCTCCTTGCCTCTACTTGTCTGTGAGGGTGGACCAGTACGCCTCTTCCCTGGAGACCACCTCTGTCATTATGCTCACTGGGGAACCTGTTCTCACGTCTGTTTGTGGTACTCTGCTGTAATCCGAACACTGCCTTCAGATGGCCCGCATCATGGAGCGCTTTGGTGGAGCCTAGGTCCAGGCTCTCCCTTGTGAACCTCACAGGGGGGCACTAGACACACCTGAACTAAATGAATGATAAAAGGAACACTGGTTCCTTTGGCACTAACTCATGTTAGTAGTTTCGTGTTTGCAAACAAATTCATGTATGGATACAGTTCATGTCCTTACGTCTCCCATGATCCCAAATAATCATTTTCCATTTAAATTACCCATGGATTTTAATCCAAAATGTGGCTTCATGGTCACGAGGAACTATAAGATGTTTGTTCTCTGTTTTAAGGTTTCGTTTATTTTGATTTTATGTATGTGTTTGCATATGTTGGTATGTACATCTGACTCCAGGTGCCTGAGGAGGCCAGAAGAGGAATTGGATCCCCTTTTAACTGAAGTTACAGGCTATTTTGAGCCTCCCAGCATGGGCACTAGGAACCAAACTCAGATTCTGTGCAAATGTAATGAGTTCTGTAGCTGAGAAGTTGCCTCAGCCTCAAGATGTGTGCTCTTGACTAAAAGAGCTTCTCAAATTTTTCTAATTAATCAGTAACTTATTATCACCAACTGACAAGTTTGAACCATAAATTCTAAAATCAACAGAGGAATTCTTTTTTTTTTTCTCCTTATAGGTGAAAGCTGGCTATGAACTTTCTGTCCTCATGCCTCAGCCTTCCAAAGTGCTAGGCTTAGAGACCTGTACACCCTACCTGGCCATTTGTGAAACTCAACATCTAAGAACCTTCCCACTCCAAAATCTAATATAGAACCAAGAATACTGTGGGCTGACCTCTGACTCCCAAAGCTCACAGTTTTGTAATGATACAAGTTTACCATTTTGTATCTGATTCTTCTATAATGATGACATGAGTTTAGGCTTAGTGTTTACTTTATTGGAAAAAGAAAATATCAAAAAAAAAAAGAAAGAAAATATCATCTCCCTACTTCCCTTTAGCCATAGGGAAGCTTTACAACCATATTTACAAACAGAAGGAATGAACGGGCTGAGGTGTAGTCCAGAGGCAGAGTGCTTTCCTGGCTCGACAAAGGCCTGGCTCCATCCTAGTGCCGCAAGAGACAGGGTGTGAAGCTGCCTTAATTTCTGTTGTGAATTTTGACTTTATCATTAGCCTTATTGTGATTATATATGTCTTACCAAAAGGACTCAGAACTATCTGAAATGTAAATTAAATCACACGCAGTAGTGTTTTTATATTCAAAAGAATAAACTTTGAAGCTGGAGAGATGGCTCAGTGGTTCTCAGCACTCATACAGGAGGCTTTAACACTCCATAACTCCAGGGCCAGGGGATCTTCTGCCCTCTTCTGGCCTCTGCAGGCATTGCGCATGTTGGTGCACACATGTGCAGGCAAAACAGCAGTATACACAAAATTAAAATAATAATAGGGCTTGAGAGATGGCTCAGTGGTTAGACACATTTGCTGCTCTTGCAGAGGACCTGGGTTACATTCTCAGCTTCCAAATGGTTCACATCTGTAATCCAGTTTCAGAGAACTAGATGCCCTCTTCTGGCTTCCAAGGATGCCAAGCCTATATGTGGTACACATGCACACATGCAGGCAAAGCCACACTTAAAATAAAAGGAATCAGTTTAATGAAAATTGAAACATTTAAAGATAATAAGCTTTGTGGCATTTTATTGAAGAGCGTGGGGAAGGAGAAGCAGCAGGTGTGTTGTTACCATGCTCGCTAAAGAATCTGCACGGTGGTGGCGCACGCCTTTAATCCCAGCACTCGGGAGGCAGAGACAGGTGGATCTCTGTGAGTTATAGACCAGCCTGGTGTACAAGAGCTAGTCCCAGGATGGGCTCCAAAGCTACAGAGAAACCCTGTCTTGAAAAACAAAAAACAAAAAACAAACAAACAAAGAATCTGCACCCACTAACCCTTTCCATCTTAGGGCAGGAATTCACAGAAATGGACATGCATTCCCTTATTTTGTGATTTACCCTCACATAGACTTTCTCACAATCAATTTAACTTATCTGGCTTTAGCTTCCAATATAGTCGGCAAACAAAGTCTCTACTTACAAAAACAAATCCCCATTTAGACAAAAGCGGATCGTTAGACTTTTCTAAAGTGTAAAAATCTGAAAGTCTCTTGGGCACCTCTTATTTCTGACTCCAAGTTCACTTTGTGAATTAGTTGAGTCTTCGAGAACGGCGTCTCTTGTTGTGCTTTCATTTTTGCTGTTGCAGAGAGACTGTATCCTAATAAATCATGTTGGATGGATTAATAATGGCACATAGTAGGCCTTTTGTTTGTGTTAAAGCTTTCAGGGGCCTGTTCTCTCCTTCCATCACGTGACCTCTGGGGTTGAACTCAAGTCATGAGGCTTAAAAACAAGCGCCTTCCCCTACCAGGCCACCGCACAGGACCAAATCCTTCTTTAAAAGGAAAGAGATTCATTTGTGTTGAACTCAGAATTGTAGAATAAAATAATTCTGCTGAACCAGTGTGACAATCAACAAGTGCCTACTGAATGTCATCACTTTACCCTTGCTTATGGTCATATTATGTTCACGTACAAATTATGATTAAAAAAATATATAGGTATACTTTCCTTAGTTGCTTAGTTGAAGACATGTCTTCAACTGTAGACACATTTTTTAAATAAAATTAAGAGAAAATGTAAGTTATAAATATGATAGAAGAAAAAATCTATTAATAAGACACCTGTGTACATGAGTAAAAGAAAAAGTAAAGGGTGAATCTTATTATTTTTTTTAAATGATTTGTTTTTATTTTATGTACGTTGGTGTTTTGTCTGTATGTATGTCTGTGTGAGGGTGTCAGATCCTCTAGATATGAGCTACTATGTAGGTGCTGGGAACTGAACCCTGGTTCTCTGGAAGAGCAGAAAATGCTCTTAACCTTTAAACCATCTGCTCAAACTCAAACAGGTGAGTATTAATCCTGCAGTTAAGAGGCTAGTTCAACAAGAGACTTTGAGCAGCATGTGTTCTCATCTGGAAGAAGGAAGAAACATGCAGGGGTCAGCAGAGTGCTTCATGCTGGCCCTCCCAGGACCGAGGGATTGTTTTGGCTGTGGTGAGAGGCACACTTGGACAGAGGGTGGAAGAAGAGTTCTGACTGAAGCCGATTACAGATGCAGAAGCAGAGTGGCCAGGGCAGTACTGTTATTCATTCCCACAGAGGTTCATGACTCCTTTAATGAATATTCCCCTGTATAAAGCCAGAGAAAGAACATTGTGGAGAGTTCACCTCCATACAAGGGAAAACTGATTGGCAGTTCCTTCTTACCCTCAGATCCAGTTCTATGACACAGAATTAAAGACTTGGTTTCTCATTTATCCTCTGGAGTCCCATTTACATGTGAGAACAGAGTTGTATAAACATTTCATAACACTTTGTACAGCTGACATAGATCATATTAAATCTGCCAGACCATAGTGGCAAACCCCTTTTGTTCTAGCACTTGGGAGGTAGAAGCAGGAGGGTCAGGAGTTCAAGGCCAGCCTAAGCTACCCTAAGCTAAGCCTAGTGAGAGCCTGTCTCAAAAACAAACAAGTTATACTAAATCTGGAATGTGTTTTCCACTGACAGAAGGATCTCCTTAAAATGCATCTTTATTTTGTTTGAGATTGGGTCTTCATAGTCCAACCTTGAAAGACTGTGTATGTATGTATGTGTATGTATATATATATTGTGTGTGTGTTCAGGCGCACATGCCCACCTGCACTTGTGCAGAGGCCCGAGGCGAACATAAGGTGGGTCCTGCTTGATTATGCGCCACTTTGTTCCCTTGAGACAGGGTCCCTCACTGAGCCTGCAATACTGTTTTCCAAGTGAGCTAGCTGCTAATCAGCAAGCCCCAGCAAGTCTTGGGTCTCTACCACCGAGCACCCTGGATTATAGGAACACACATCTGACTCTTGTGTGGGTGCTGGGGATCTGAATTCAGGTTGTCATGCTTGTTTCTGCAGTAAGCACTCTGAGCTATTGAGCCATCTCCCCAGCCTGAGGGGGGGGGTACATTTTAGAGGAAAATTTCTCCAGTGACTTAAGTGAAAAAAAAATTGACTAAGTAATTACAAGCCTCTTATTGGCAAAGACAATGGTAAAATGGTGGCAGTAAGAAAACAAAACAAAACAAAACCAGAACCTCTTAAGTTCCATTTTCTCAAGTACCATTTTATTATCTTTGCTCAAATTAAATTTTGTTGTCACCTAAAAGTTTTAAAATTAGAAAATAAGACAGCACTGAAAAGAAAATGAAATCCAAAAACAACAAGAAGAAATTGTTCACACGCTCCAGATAAAATACATGCATACATGCATACTTTCATGCACATAGATGAACTGCTTTTTGTTTGTAAAATGCTTGATATAATGCAATCAAATACAAACGTAATCAAATTCATGTCTGTATCATAAATAATTAAAAACCCAGAAACAGATATTGGGGTTCAAGCTGAAGATCAGAAAAGCAAAGCAGCCAACCATGAGAGAGTTCTTACTTCTACCAAGGCTCAGACAAACAAAGGGGCAATCCTGTCCTCAATGTAACTGTAGACTGCAATGCTCTCCATCAAACCTCAGACTGCACTGCTTTTTGTCTCCTCCTGCCTTATTTACCTCTCTCTGCCTTGCCATATCATCCTGTCTCCACCTCCCTAAAGCTGGGATTAAAGGTGTGTGACCCCTGAGTGCTGGGATCACCTTTGTGTGAGCTCTGTTTCTCTTTTAGACAGATTCAATCTGGGATTAAAGGTGTGTGTCACCACTCCCTGACCTCTAGTGACTTAGCTCTGCACTCTGATCTTCAGGCAAGCTTTATTTATTAATACACAAATAAAATATCACTACATATGTGTTCAGGGAGTGTCTAAGATAATTAAAGAGTTAAGGAATATGAATCAGATATTTTTATTACATTGGGTATTTTTATGATTGTTACTAACAGAAAAGCAGATATTACCATGGTGATTTACATGAGTATAACATCTTCTTTCAGGTATGTGAATGGAGTGGATTTCATGGAAGAGGGCTTTTCTTTTCTTTTTTACAAATCTCAAAATTGGTACATCGTCAGAAGGAATGACAAGGGAAGCCATGAAAAACGATATTTCTTCAGTAATCTGAGCAAAAATCAGAGGGCCTTGAAGGAGAAAAGATATTTGGGTTTGGGGGAGCAGGGCAATGGTAATATGGGCCACACGTGTCTGGATGCTAGTAAGAAAGACGTTTGTGTCTTCTGTCTAACCCAGTGTGGATGGCTCCTTAGCTGGGATATCCCAGCAAATGAAATACAAGAATTTCTCAAGGGAGATAGTATTATATGTGTCATGAGGCTACCATGATGTGGGGTGGAACCGAGGCAAAACCTGAAGGACTGAAAACCTGGTGTGCCGTCCCCCAGCTCCTTGGCTCTGCATCTGCACTTCCCAGGCCCCTGTCCCTAGGCAGCCCTGGTGCTGAGCCTCTCAGGCCCCTGCTCATAGGCAGCCTTGATGATGAGCCTCCCAGGCCCCTGTCCC
>NC_022018.1:6072395-6080006 GCF_000317375.1 Microtus ochrogaster
GTCCCTAGGCAGCCCTGGTGCTGAGCCTCCCAGACCCCCGTCCCTAGGCAGCCCTGGTGCTGAGCCTCTCAGGCCCCTGCTCATAGGCAGCCCTGATGATGAGCCTCCCAGGCCCCTGTCCCTAGGCAGTCCTGATACTGAGCCTCCCAGACCCCCATCCATAGGCAGCCCTGGTGCTGAAGCTCTCATCACTCTCTGCTTCTTCTCCATCATTCACCATTTTTCCCATCTTGTTTCCTAGAAACTGCACTTGGACGAGCTTGGGCATACTTTTGCTACAAATCTTCTACAATGCAGTGAGTGTTGACATACTTAATCTCCTTTAATGTGGCAAGTAATGAGGTCAATTAGCTGGAAAACCTCAATGCAAAGAGAGCCGACAACTCTTATCACTCACTAGCATTTCCCTTGGTGGCCATTATTCCTCCATTAAAGGCCTCCTGTAACCCCAAGGATCAGCCACCCCTCCCTGAAACTGACCAAGTGCCCTTTCTCCTCAGGCATATTTACTTAACAAAACATCAATATCTAATTAATTGGTCCGAGACTTTAATTTACATACTCAAAAGCAGCATTTTTTTTTAATCATTAAAAGACAAAATACTTGACATTCTAGAATGGGCTACAAAGACATCTCCCAAAGGTCAATTAGTTCTGCAACTGATTATCTAAATATTTAATGGTGCAGAGCGGGCTCTAGCTTGTAAAAAGACTACCTCTTTGCATACCATGCCAAGTTCGTACCGAATATGCACAATATTGCTTTGGGACAGAGACTGTTCCAGCTCAAAGACAGCCCAAGACCTTCGCCATAGTCAGATGCTGTGATGTCATCGATGCTTTATCTTGCCCGGTTCCCACAGTTGTTAAGTCCCAAAGAAATCACACAGAGTTCTACACTAGTTATAAACTGATTGGCCCAGTAGCTCAGGCTTCTTATTACTCTTACAACTTATATTAGCCTATTTTACTTGTCTATGTCAGCCACGTGGCTCGGTACCTTATTCAGTGAGGCAGTCAAATTTTGCTTCTTCTGTGGTTGGGTCATGAATGCAGACCAAGCTTTCTTCTTCCCAGAATTTTCCTGTTCTTGTCGCCCTGCCTCTACCTCCTGCCTGGCTACTGGCCAATCAGCGTTTTATTAAAATACAACTGACAAGGTACAAACCATTGTCCCACAGCACCTCCCCCCCCGGACTTTCTCAGTGCTGGGCATTGCACCAAGAACCTCACACACGCTAAATACTTTAGTCCCTGACTCTTATACAACTCAGTTCCTATCTGACTTTCCATAACTATTGATGACTCTAAGGCAGGAAAACTGATTTTTCTAATAACTAAGTCATGAAGGCATTTATTACAAATGTCCATTGATAAACAGTACATTCAATGAATCGGTTTAAACTCCTTACAGTGCTGAACAGATATGATGAGTTCTGAGTACACTGTCTAATTGCTTAAGGTAAACAATACATTTGTTCTTTTGTTTTGACTTATCAGACTAGTTGTAAGAGCAAAGATAATTCATATCTTTTGGCAGACAATAAACAAACATTGTGGCCGAGGATGTAGCTCAGATTCAGTCCTTGCTATGAGCTCCACCCTCTACACCGCATAAACCAGGTATGGTGGTCACCCCTGTAGTCCCAGCACTTGGGAGGTAGAGGCAGAAAGATCAGAAGCTCAAAGTCATCCTTAGCTAAATAGTTCAAGTCCATCCTGAGATGCTTGAGACTCTGGAAGAAGAAGGAGGAGGAGGAGAGGTAGAGGAAGAAGAGGGAGAGAGGGATGGAAAAGAGGAAAGGGAAGAAGAAATCTAACCTCTAGATCTTGCTAACCATAGCTATTTAAGTACTTTTCAAAGATGCGCTAGCTGCTGTAATAGGTCTGTGGTTTCCACTGATGCCTGTATTTACTCTTTGTCCTTCTGAAAGAAAGATACTTTATCCATCTCCCGGGAGTTCTGTAACATTAATGAATGAAGAGCTTCAGAACTTAGTTTCTTCTGAGCCAGAGAACAAATCATCAGGCTATATGATCTTGTTCTTTCTTCTGTATGTGCAATTCCAGTGCTTCTGCTCTTGCATTCGAAGCATCAGAGAGATTTGACCTTATACTGCCTTTTCCAGAAGTCTGAAACCTTGTACTTGGGTTGCATGGGGAACAAGTCTGTGGTCTCAGATACCTGGGAGCCTGGGGTTGAAGTGATTGCTTGAGTCTAGGAGTTTAGGGCTAGCCTGAACAATATATTGAGGCTCTGTCTCGAAACAGAACCCCATATGCCTTAGCAGGGCACTGCTCACTTCTAGCATTTTGTAGGTTTAATGAAATGTGAGAAGTAGACAATCTCTGCATTCAAGAATCTTCCGTTTGCGACTGTGCTAGAGAAGAATTCAGCAGGTTCTGTAGACTTATCTTATTTATCTGATCACTTAAGTTCTCTAAATCCCAGAAAATCTGTTTTTCCCAGACTTGAGGAAGTGTCAGATTTGAGGGCTCTGGGGCATGTACACAGCTCGTGGGTAAAACACTTGCTTAGAATGTGCAATGCTCTGAATTTGACCCCCTGTAACCCTCCCCACCTTCACCCCAAACGTTTTTCTTGGAAAAAAAAATCACCCTTTGAGTCATTTAAAGCTCGGGCCGCAGCCTTTTGTGACTCAGTTTCCGCAAAGGTGGGTGCGACCTCGTGGTCAGGCTCCTGACAACGCTTTCCTTTGCTTTCCTTCACGGTTGTCCCAGGGAAATCATCCTACTTAAACCCGGGGACTCTCTCAGCTTCTCCCCAACCTCCACTACTGCCTTCTTCATCTTCTCTGTGGAGAGCACACGGGGAAGACTGTGCTGCAATGAAGCCCACAGTGCCCAGCTTCGGTGGATAAGTGTCCCGACAGCGGACCGAGAACACACTGTCATGATTGCCCAGGTTGCCGGAGGAAACTGTTACTTTTCTGGCACCTACACACTAAGGCAAGAGTCCAGACTTGTGGATGGGCAGCCAGCCACGCCGGCAGATGGGCACGGGGAAGGTGGCCAAGGAACCGTGTAGGCGCATCCAGCATAGGTGCTCAGAACAGGAGTTCCCGCTGAGAGTATCGGAGCCAAGCTCCAGACCAGGCTAACGGGTGCCAGCACCCGCCTTGTCTCTTGTCGATGGATTGGGGGTCCAGAGAATTGACAGATTTCGACAGAATCTTAAATTTACCTTTTTTGTTGTTGTTGTTGTTAAAACAAACAACAACAAAAAAATGAAGCATAAAGATTATATGTAAAGTAGACATTTGCAGCAAGTGGTTTGGTGGTCTTGTCTGAGCAGAAAATTACTCAAGGGCTCTCTGTGGCTCCATGATTACTAAAGGCCCGTAAAGAGACAGGAAGCGGTCCTTTCACAACCTACCGCGGTCTCTTATTTCTCATTAAAATCTTCAGGTGCATTCAACTTGTGCTTTAAAGTCACTTCAATTTTTTCTTTTATCTTTTCCTTCCTTCCTTCCTTCCTTCCTTCCTTCCTCCCTCCCTCCCTCTCCCTCCCTCCCTCTCTCTCTCTCTCTCTCTCTCTTTCTTCCTTCCTTTCTTTCTTTTTTTCTTTCCTTCTCAAGATAGAGTCTCACTATGTAGCCCTGGATGTCCTGGAACTCATTATGTAGACCAGGCTGGCCTTGAACTCAGAGATCCACTTCTTCTGCCTCCCAGGTGCTGGGAGTAAAGGCATATGCCATGACACCCTCCTTTCACTTTTATTAAGGAACAGACAGACTAAAGTAAATTTCCTAACTTTAACAATCTGTTCAGTCTTGAAAATGCCTCGTCTGTTTCACATTCTGTTTAACTCATAGCAGATAATCCAGAAGGGACTCAACTGGTGTTTTAAAGTTTTCCTTCAAAATTAACCCGCGGATCAGCAAGATGGCGTCCAGGCTAAAAGCGCTTGCTGTGCAAGCCCAGAGACTGGAGTTCAGTCCCCAGGGAAAAACTGGAGGCTGTGGCCCCCGCCTGTAATCCCTGTAATGTGTACAAGATGGGAGGCAGAGGCAGGGGAGTCACTCAGACGGAGGCCAGCTATCCTTGAGTATGCAGAGAGCAATAGAGACCTTCCTTGTGAAGGCAGAGGAGAAAACTCCCACTTAGGTCTTTCTGTGGTGCTCGGAATAAGAGCCTTTTGAGTGTATGCCCCGGAGGGCTCCACCGGGGTCACACGGCCATTCTACTTTCAGTTTTATGGAGGACCCACCATACTGATTTCCATGGTGGTTGAATAGCAGTGTAGGAGGCCTCCTCACTCCCCGCTTCCTCTCCAACATTTGCTGTTTCTCTTGACGGTAACGGAGTCTCAAAGACGTTTGCATTTGCATCTCTCTGATGACTTAAGGATGTTGAGCACTTTTCAAACATGTACTGGCCATTTGTATTTCTTTTGAAAACTGTTCAGTTCAGGAACCATTTATTAATGGGATTTTTGCGCTTAGTTTAAAATTTTCTCTATATAGCCTATGTCTTAGTCAAGGTCACTGTTGCTGTGATGAGACACCAGGACCAAAAGCAACTTGGGGAGAAAGGGTTACATCCCTTGAGTTACCATTCACTGAGGAAAGCTGAGGCAGGAACTCAAACAGGGCAGCATCGTGGAGGAAGGAGGTGATGTAGAGGCCATGAATGGATGCTACTTACTGGCTTACTCCTCATGGCTTGCTCAGCCTGCTTTCTTATAGAATCCAGAACTACCTGCCCGGGATGGCACCACCCACAAGGGGCTGGGCCCTCCCCTATCAATTACTAATTAAGAAAATGAGCTGTAAGGTTGCATACAGCCTGATCTTATGGAAGCATTTTCTCAATTGAGGTTCCCTCCCCTAAAACGAGGACAGCCTATGTCAAGTAGTCATAAAAGGAGACAGCACAGACTTTATATTAATGAGTTGGCAAATATTATTGCCTATTCTGTGGCTGTCTGTCTACTATGGCGCTTGTTTCCTTTGTTGTGCAGAAACATTTTAGCTCCATGTAATGCCCCTTGTCCACCCTTGCTATTGTCTCCTGTGTTATTAGTGTCCTCAAAAAGTCCTTGCTGTGCTGATATCTTGAAGTGCTTCCCTGTGTGTTCCTCTAGCAGCTACAAGGTGTCAGGTCTTCCTGTTAAGGTCGCTGATACATCTTGGGTTGGTTTTTGTGAAGGGTGAGAGGTATAGACCTAGGTCCATTCTTTGACAGGGAGATATGCAGTTTTGCTAGCACCAGTTGCTGAAGAAGCTGTCTTTTATCCATTATACGTTTTTGACACATTTGTTGAAAATTAGGTGGCTGTAACTGTGAAGTTATTTCTGGCTAATCTTTTCTATTCCATTCTTGGTGTACATGTTTGTTTTTGTACCTGTAGCATCCTGTTTTTGTTATGAGGGCTCTGTAGTTTAGTTTGAGGTCAGTTATTGTGATTCCTCCAGCATTGCTTTTTCTGCTTTGGATTATTATGGTGGCAATTGTGATTATTAGCATTAATTGTCTACTGACAAAAGCTAGAGAGGGGCCTCTGAGCATGCTTATGGGAAAGTATCTTGATTGCATTCCTTAAAATGGGAAGACCTAAGCCAGGCGTGGTGGCTCATGCCCTCCATGCCAGTACTCAGGAGACAGAGGCAGGTAAGTTCAAGGCCAGCCTGGTCTACATAATGAATCTAAGACAGTCAGAGCTACATAGTAAGACTCTGTCTCAAAACAAAGCAAAACAAAATGCAGACAACAAACAAAAGAGCAAAAAGGGAAGATGTGCCCACTGTGGATGGCACCATTCCCTGGGCAGGGGATGCTGAACGTATAAAGTGGAGAGCAAGCTGAGAAAGCATGCATGCATTGTTTGCGCCCTGTTTCTTGAGTAGAAATGGAGTGTGATCAATTGCTTCAAGCTCCTGACACGTTGGTTTCCCCACCAGGACAGACTGTGCCTTTAAGAACGAGGCAGGAGAAACCCATTCTCTCCTGAGTTGCTGGTGTCATGGTGTGAAACCCATTTTCTCCTGAGCTGCTGGTGTCATGGTGTATCATTACAGAAAAGAAGCCAAGACAGCCTGGGTCATCACAGTTTTCTCTTAGTCTCCTGGTGGCTGTGGTCATGCCAGGTCATATTCACATTTACAGATTCAGAGTGGCCCAGTGCCCCCCAGGAGGCAGAGGCAGGTGGCTCTCTGCGAGTTCAAGTCCAGTCTGGTCTACAGAGTGATTTCCGGGTCAGCCAAAGCTACACAGAAAAACCCTGTCTCAAAAAAGCTGAAGAAAAGCATTCATAACTAAGGTACAGAAGTAAGAAAAATATGTCTTATTTTCTACAAATACACGAGCAAGAGCAAACTTGGCTCTCCGGGTCTGAGTTCCCTCACTTGGCTGCATCCGTTTATCTGCACAGTTGGCCTTTTCAGTATTCTTTATGGCCGAGTAGTATCCCATTGCATAGATGTACAAATTTTCCCCTATTCAATCATCACTTGACGGACACTTAAGTTTCTGTTTCCTAGCTACTGTAAATAGAGTGGCTGAGCAAGTGTCTGTGGAGTGGGATGCCATATCGTTTCGGCAGGTGACGAGGGTGGCCTAGCTGGGCCATGTGGCGGCTGTAACAGTGTGAAGTCATTTCTGGTTGCTCTGTCCTAGTCCACTCATTGGTGTCCATGTTTGTCTCGTGCCGTTCCTATACCTCTGCTGGTGTGGGCGCCTCTTCCAGTTCTATTTGGTGATTCTGTTATAGAGCAACCTTCTCCCAGGTTCTGGATCTCCAGCTCCACTCAGGGAGGAAAACAAAACTTTCGTGGCCAGTGTTCTGCTGCAGTGGAGAGACAGCATGGCCATGGCAGCAGTTAGAAAAGACAAGAGTTGCTTGGGGATGCCCTGCAGTTTCAGAGGTTTGCTCCACTGTCATCACGGCACGGAGAGTGCTGGCGTGCAGGCAGAAGGGTGCTGGAGGAGGAACTGACAGATCGGCAGAAGCAGGAGGAGAGACGCTGGACCAGGTCTGGGCTTTTGAAACTCCAGCACCTCCAGTGACACACTTCCTCCTCCAAGGCCGCACCTTCTAATCCTTCTCAAGTGATGACTAAGTATTCAAATATGTAAGCTTATGGGAGCCATTCTTACTCAGACCACCACAGAAAGTCATTAAAATAGCAAGCACCAGCTTGAACAAAGCAGAAATACACTTAAAATTAGTGAAGGCTCATGAGCACATCCCTAAAGTCTACAACTATATAAGGGAAAGCTAATGTAGAATCTGCTATGGAGCTAAAATTGTTCAGGATAAATGTTGAAATAATGAACAAATCAGATAAAAGGAGAAAAAAGGAGGAAGTAGAGGAGGAGCAAGATTAAGTACATTAAACAAATAAAGGAGATGAATGCTATAGAAGAGAAAGAGAAAGAGGAGAAAGTAAATTTTTTTAGAGAAAAAATTTTCATGGCAATAAGAAAGTTTGAATACAAACTTAGATAAACATAGAAAAAAAGGATTAGTCTGACGGTGGTGGCACATGCCTTTAATCCTAGCACTTGGGAGGCAGAAGCAGGTGGATCTCTATAAACTCAAGGCCAGTCTATTCTACAGAGCAAGTGCCAGGAAAAGCTCCAAAGCTA
>NC_022018.1:6080520-6083280 GCF_000317375.1 Microtus ochrogaster
GGAGGGAGGGAGGGAAGGAAGGAGGGAGGGAGGGAAGGAAGGAGGGAGGGAGGGAAGGAGGGTAAGTGAGAGGGAGGGGGAGAGGGACCAGCGTAGTTTCGGGGTCGAGCAGCTGTGTCTTTCCTATGGCTTATGCTGGTAGGTAACCTGTTTTGGACCAGTGCCTGCTATCTGCCAGCTGCCTCCACCTTGGTAGCTTGCCTTCTTTGAGTATCAGGAGCCTCTGCTGGCCATGTTTAGCTTTACAGGTCACCACCCTCCCAGAGCTCTCTCACCCTCCCTAGAGCTCTGAGCTTATTCCCTGGGGTGGCTGATGTTTTCACTGTGGAATGTCTCCCGAGTGCTTCTGTGTTGAAGGAAATGAAGCCGGTGTTGGTACAGGAAAAGGATTTGTCCCTTTGTCCTTTCTAGGCCTCTAAGCTATTTGTGACCTTGCCCGAGGGAAGTAGCCTGCTTGGGCTTGAGTAGCTAGTCTCCTCCCACTGACCTCAGACCTGGCCTGTCCACTCCAAGGTTATTTAGTTAATGAGGTCTGGTCCCAGGCACCAAAGCTTGGGCTTCCTGTCCTTATGTACTTTCACGTCTGCATCAAATGCCCCCTTCCCTTGTTAGAGTGTCCCGCTTCCATATTGCCTCCCGAAGTTGTCGCTTACCTTAGGCCTCGGCAGATTCCAGCTCCCTGTCTTTGCCTGTTTGCCCTTCTCGGGCCCCAGAGTAGCTCAGTTTTAAACAGGTTCTCTTGCAAGATGGTAGGAGATCTCTGCCCTGTGAGTCACACAGTAACACAGCACGACTCCTCTCTGGAGAACTTCATCAGCTCACCAAAACCCGCAACTAAGCTTGTTAGGTCTGCGGGCTGGTTCTGAGGGCAGGATTCCCTGTCTCTAGTCACTAGGACTGTTTGGGTCACCTTCTGGAAGCTTCCTCAGATTCCCCTCCACACTGTGCCGAGTGCAGCTGCTGGAGAGGTTATAGCTTTGCTTTCTTCCCTTCTGAGTGCACCCAGGCTTTCTCCATCCTGTCAGACAGACCGCCTGTGCGAATTTTCTCTCCATCCTGTCAGACAGACTGCCTGTGCGAATTTCTGATATCGTTCTCGCTGATTCTCTCTCCCTCTTCCTCTCCCCTTCCCACAACCCCCCGGAATGTATCTATGACTTCTTATTCTGGCTCATTTCACCGGGTCACACGGAGACAACAACGTCTTGTCTTCCAACTCTTTACACATAAATTTGGCTTTTTTTTTTAAAGTTCTTTATTCATTGTTGGTTTACAGAAAATCAGCTTCAGACAGGTGCCATATCCTGCACTTGGAATCCTAGCTACTCATGAGGCTCAGGCAGAGGATTACTTGATCCCAGGAGTGCAGGACAGGCTTGGGCAGCATAGCAGGACCCCACCTTTAAAACAGGATAAAAACAAACCTGTTTTATTGAGTGTTAACCCTTCACTTTGCAGCTTGTTGGCTTTAAGTGCTGATTTTTGCCTTCTCTGAGCATCTCCGCTTTTACTTTCTTCTTTGCCCAATTAGCGCCCTTTGTTACCTTTTCCTGCCTAATTATTCCGTCTAGAGCCCCGAAGCACACTGTTGAGTGAGGGAGGTTGGAATGAATACTCTTATCTTGCTATTAATCTAATGGGGGGGGGGAGAGCACACTGTACTACAGTGTTAGCTGCAAGTCTTTCACAAACGTGTTTCCCCTTTTCCGTCCTCGCGTGCTGGTGATTGACCATGGCTTTGTGTGTGCAAGGCTAGTGCGCTGCCTCTGAGGCACCCTGGAATGTGCCCTTTAGTGTAACAAGGGGGCTTCTTCTATTACTACGTTTTTTTGTTTGTTTGTTTTTGAAGACAGAGTTTCTCTGTGTAGTCCTGGCTGTCCTGGAACTCTCTTGGTAGACCAGGGTGGCTTTGAACTCAGAGATTTTCCTCTGCCTCTTGAGTGCTGGGTTGAAGGGCATGACTTCCACCACCCGGCTATTCCTGCTTCTCTAGCTTGACTGATCTCCTTCTTTTTTTCTTTCTGTTTTATAAAAGGATTTTGCCAAATATCATTGTTGTCTTCTCCCTCTTCCTCTTTTTCCTCCTCCTCTTCTTCATCATTAACCCAATTGAAACTCTTGTGTTTTTTTTCTTTAATCCTGTGGTGTAGTGTGCTAATTATCTTGGGTTTCAGCCACTTTTGTTTCTCTAGTTAAACCCGCAAGCCAGGTATGGTGGCACATTCTTGGAATTCCAGCACTTAGGAACCCGAGACAGTAGGATTGAGATTCCCAGGCCTGCCCTAGATAAATAGTGAGACCCTGAGTAAAGGCAAAGAGAAAATAACCCACCCAATCAGGATCTAATTCTCCTACTGTGATGTTGGGCTTGGATGGGTACGAATTTGCAGAGGGTTGTATTTGAACAGCCATGAGGAACATCATCTGTAGATTCTTCCCCTTCAAACCGCCTTCAGCAGGAGAGTACTGGCCACAAAGAATGACTTGGTGCCTCCTTCTCTTCTGTTCCCTGCCAGAGTCTAAAGCAGGTTGATGCTAGTTCTTTAAGTGTTTGGTAAAAGTAGTATGGTTCAGTTTGAGTTTTCTGTTGTTCGATGGAGTTAGGCATCTCGAAGGCTTTTTGGACATTTTTACACCATCTTTGTGAAAGCCTATTCTAGTCTTTTGACCATTTGCCAATTGGCATTGTTTCTTTTCCTTGATTGACAGTAGTTTTTATGTATTCTAGATGCTTCCTTTGTCAGGGATAGCATTGTTAGC
>NC_022018.1:6083635-6095457 GCF_000317375.1 Microtus ochrogaster
CATGAGTGTCAGGTTCCCTGGAACTGAAATTACAGACAGTTATGAGTCACCATATGGGTGGTGGAAATTGAACCCAGTTCCTCTGGAAGAGCAGTTAGTGATCTTAACCACTGAGCCATCTCTTCAGCCCTTAAGAGCTTCTCTTGATGAACAGACTTTTTAATTCAATATAACCCTGGTAAATCCTTTTTTTGTGGTCTTGTGTGGTCACCTGTTTGAAGGGTGAGTAAACCATCTTTGCTCATGGCAACGTCAGAAGGATTTCCTCTGTGTTCTCCTTCAGCAAGCACTACTGTTTTATGTGCAGCTATCTAGAATTTATTTTCATATAGGGTGTAAGATAAAGGGTTGAGGGACATTTTTCCCTCGCACTATCTAATTGATCCAGTCCCAATGTTTTCCTCATTGCCCTCCAGTGTCACCTGCATCGTGAATCAGATAGCCATACACACAGTGCTACTTTTGTGTTTCTGTTCTTTTCTACACACAGGTTGCCTCCCTGCTCACAAGAATTGCCTTGTCTTCACCACTCCACCCAGAGGGTGACAGTGAATGACCTCCTACTGTATTCTTCAAAGTTGTCCTAAATCTTGTTATTTACTTTACTTTATTCATATGAATGTTTTGCCTACACACACACACACACACACACACACACACACACAAACACACACACACGCTTGGTACCCATGAAGGTCAGAAAACGGCATCAGATCTCCTGGAACTGGAGCTATGGATAAGTACGAGCTACCGTGTAGGTGCTGGGAATCAAACCTGAATCTTTTGCAAGAGCAACAAGTGCTCTTAACTGTCTCTCTGGCCCCATCTTCTCCACGGTTTTATAAGGCATCCTCCATCCTTGGAAGTCTGTGTTAATTTTATAATTGGCTTTCTGCTTCAATAGAGAAGAAAAGGAAGCTTTCTGTAATTTTAACTGGGTGCATCTTATGCCAGTTGAACTCTAGAAGTTGAAGGGGGAAAAAGTACCTCCAGAATTTGGAGACAAGATCAGAAGAAATAATATATATTCAGCAAACATTTCACCAATGCATAGTGTTTGCCACACTTATTTCTAAGATCCAGTGACTTGGAAGGGGCACAGTGGCTAAGGAGACCTGCTTGGCGCTGGAGCTGAGTATGCTGTTCATTTGGGAGGCTGAGGCAGGAGGGCTGGACATTCAAAGCCACACAGCAAGGCCCTAAAAAAGAAGAGACAGGAACTCAAGAGGCAGCTTCACTATTCTCTGAACTTGACACTGAGAACTTTTAGAGATGATGCGGTGTCCATGGGTTCCCGTTGTTCAGTAGGTGACATTAAACACCCGCTGAGGTACTTTATAGTCATTTGCCAATGTCCTCCTGGTGACACCAAGTACTTTTAAAGCTCTTAGTAGATTTTGCTTAGGAAATAGAAGTACGAGGCTACTGAATTCTGAGCCTGTGCCATTGAGCACTTTGAAGATTACTGTATTCAATTAACATAATAACCCTACCCAACAAGGAAATAAATATTATGCACATTATTTCTTACAACTCAGGTAACTGAGGCTCAACAAAGTTAAATAATCCATTCTAGGATCATACAATAAGTCAGTACTGCTAAACCCTAAAGGTCAACAGTATATATGACAAAAAAAAGTTCAGACCTATAATTTAACATGAGTAGTTTACGAGAGTTATCTCACTGTTCTCTGAGAGTGACTACTAGAGGAAAAGAAATTGCTACTAAACAAAAGTTAAGAAAACATTCTCTTTGAAAACTATTTATTATTTATGTGGATGTGTTAGTATGTGCACAGGAGTCCAGGTGCCAAGGAAGGCGGAGAGAGCATTGCATCTTCCAGACCTAGAGATACCATCTGGCTGCCAGAGATACCATCATCTGGCTGCCAAAGCCTGGACTAGGGTCCTCGCAAGAGCAGTACGGGCTTAGTCACTGGGCTGCCTCTCACTGTTACCGTAGCCACTGTAAGAACTGCAGAAGCCCCATAGAGGCAGGGCCTTCAAAGGCTCCCGTGTCATAGGAATGGAGGATGGAGTTCTTTCTTTGGCTTGTGAATCTCAACCAAGTGAAGAGCTATGAAGGCAAACAACATAAACCATGAAATGGAAGATGACAACCATTCCATCCACATATACCTAGTGGTCGTGACGTAACTGAGGACCAAGAGTTTTCTCCTCAAAGTCAGGTAACACTGCTTGCTAATTTTCCTTTTACCCAATTCTCGTCTCCACGCTATTTTATATAAACTAGCGTGGTGATTAATTTTATGTAAGCTCACAGATCCCTTGAATATTGGACTGAGGAGGGCTGGAAGTGCAGGCATACCTGGCCTATCCTGACCTCAGGAGGCCATTTGCACTTCTCTGCCCCATCGTAGCTTTGCCGAGTCTACAAGTTTACACAAATGGAGTTGTGCAGTCTGGGTCTGGTTTCTTCTGCCCTCACGTAACAACTTGGAGATTTGCCACTGATGAGGGCATCAGCACCTCCTTCCTTCTCCTTACTACTGCCCCACACAGGACAAACCTCCTTGAGTCTCATTCACCACTGATGGCCTCTATTTTTTTTTTAGCTTTTAAAAGGAAGATTTATTTGATAAGGTTCACTTAGCGCAATACAAAAATATGGAACGCTTCACGGATTTGCGTGCCATCCTTGCACAGGGGCTATGCTAATCTTCTCTGTATCGCTCCAATTTTAGTATATGTGCTGCCAAAGCAAGAACGGCCTCTACTTTTTTGACAATTATAGATAAAGCCTTTAGAAAAGTTTGTATGAAGATATGTGTTTATTTTTCCAGAATAAATCTGAAGATGTGGAATTGCTGACATATATAATGCATATAGAAAATGCCAAACTGTTGTTCATAGTAGCCACGACCACACTGCATTTCCACCGGGATTGTTGAGTAGTGAATTGGAGCCTATTTCTTAGGAATAGGGAACGTATTGCACATGTTACTCTATTTGTAATGAGATAGGTTCCTTTCAATAATACATTAAGAAATTCCTAGGGCAAGCCTTAGTTCAAAGGAAGGGATGCTGCTGCCTGTTTTCAGGAGGCTAGTTATGTTAGTGACTTTTCTCACTGCTGTGATAAAATACCTAACAAAGCAAGTAAGGAAGAAAGAGTTCGCTTTGGCTCACAGTCTGAGGGTATAGTCCAGCATGGTGGGGAAATCACTGTGGAAAGAGTGGGAGGTAGAATGCCCCCAAAGAAGGAATTGGATCCTAGAGAGGAATGATCAGACCAGGGAGAGACTGAAACACATCAGAGGAAAACCAAATCTCGTATCTTTGTGTTAAGTAAGCATTTGGACATGGTGATGGGATCATCTGGGCTCCAGAGGGCTTGGAGCCCCCCAGCCCTGCTGCCTGCAGCACACACAGCCTCTTCTTCTTGAACCAGCTCCAGCCCATGCATGTCGCTTTCCTTGGTGAATGGTGCTGGCATCTACAACATAGGGAGTCTCTGTTGCAGCTTGGACTTCACCTCTACAACCTCACATGACCTTGCCACACATTGCCCATCCTCAGCAGCTCTCTGGGATGGAAATGCAAGATTCCACGACTCCTTCAATCTTGCATCTTTCATGTCTACCAAATGCCATGTGAACAGTGCTGCCAGCCTGAGATGGCACTTGCCTCCCTTAGATCACAAGCTCGAGAAACATTTCCTTAGGCACCTGCTTTCCAGGAGCGTTTCCTTCAGCATGACCAGTTCATGCTCTCTGCTTTCAAATGAATTTCCCTTTTCACAGGTTGGAAACTTTGATGCCTAGGGCTTGTCTTCCAGGTACTTTCCTATCGTCCCAGTGCAGAGCAGAAGGTTTCTCTTTAACAAATGGAGAGTGGGTTTTGTCGTTGTTGTTGTTGTTGTTTTGTTTTCACATTCCCAACAGCAACTCCAAACTTGTTCTAGCTCTTTTCCGTGACAAAGCGCACATTTGAAATATCTTTTTACTCTACTTGTTGCTCTTTTTCACTGTTAGCCTGGATAAGAAGAGTGAATACCAACCATGCTGCAAACTAAATGCTATCTTGCTGTCAAATATCTTTTCTTTGTTTTGTTTTGTTTGCTTGTTTTTCGAGACAGGGTTTCTCTGCAGTTTTGGGGCCAGTCCTGGAACTAGCTCTTGTAGACCAGGCTGGTCTCGAACTCACAGAGATCTGCCTACATCTGCCTCCTGAATGCTGGGATTAAGGGTGTGCGCCACCACTGCCTGGCCAAATATTTTCTTTCAAACATTTTGTCCATTACTTTAAAAAAATTATTTTTATTTTAAAATTATGTGTGTCTGTGTGCATGTGAACATAGTTGAACGTGCTTGTGAAGAACAGGAGAAGGCATCAGATTTCCCCGGCGCTGGAGTTACAGGCTTTCGTGAGGCACCCGATGTGGGAGCTAGGAACTGCACGTAGTTCCTCCGCAAGAGCACCGTGTTCTCCTAATAGTGGAGCTATCTCACTTGCCCCAAGTACATTGCTCTTAAATTCAGCCTCATCCAAGTTATCAAGACATGGGAAGAATACAGCCAGATTATTTGCCAAGACATAACTCAAATGGCCTCTCGCCCAATTCCCAAAAGAGTCCTTGTTCACTTCTGAAACGTCGTGAGCTGGGCCTCCACAGTCCGCATTTCTCTCAGCATTTTTTTCTTCCAAGCTCCCAACAGCCCACCCAGCTCTGCAAACAACACTCAAGGGCTACTCTAGCCCAGAGTTCCAAACTTTCCCATGTTCCTCCCACAAACCAATTCTAGAGGCCTAAGATCCATGTGGTCATATTTCTTACACCCACATCCCCATTCTCAGTACCAACTTTCTGTATTAATTTTCTCATTGCTGGGATGAGATTTCTGATAAAAATCAACTTAAGAATGTTTATTCCAGCTCCTTCTCTGTTTCTGTTCCAAAAGGGGCAGATCTCCCATGAGTATCAACAAAACATGGTGTATAAAGTTGCAGTAAGAGTAAGCACCTCCCCTTGTACTAAGGCTGGACAAGGCAATCCAGTATGAGGAAGAGGTTCCCCAGAGCCAGCCAAAGCACTGGGTGCAGCCCCTGCTCCCACTGTGAGGAGTCCCACAAGTAGACCAAGCTACACAACTCTTACATATATGTAGAGGGCCTAGGTTGGCCCCATGCAGGCTCCCTGGTTGTTGGTTCAGACTCTGTGAGCCAGGTTAGGTATTTCTGTGGGTTTTCTTGTGATGTCCTTGATCCCTCTGGCTCCTACAATCCTTCTTTCCTCTCTTCGGCAGGTTAATCTCAGTTTCTTCTTTGTGAAAAAGAAGTGAGCGTGCCTGAGAGACTGTTGTGAGAGGGGCTGCCTCAGGGCATCAGCACACGGTACCCAGCAGACACAACAGACAGCATTTCCCTTGTTTTTCAAGTTATCTCATTTTATTAAGATTATCATGGCCTGAGGTGGCCACACAGGCCTTGAATCCTAGCATTCAGGAGGCAGAGGCAAATGTATCTCTGTGGGCTTGAGGCCAGCTCACATAGTGATTTTCAGGACAGCCAGACTACATGAGACCCTGTCTCAACACTGCCCCACAGAGGATTACTATGACTTGCTATTCTCCCTCCTGTGTTTTCTCATACATCGTCCTAAGCAGACATGCAAGGGCTGGACTGAGGTTTATATAGGGATGCTTTCAGGAGGGCTGGTAGGTCTAAAACTCAGTATGCAAACCCAGACTGGCCTGGAACTCATGTTGACTCTCTTCCCTCCTGAGTCTAGGAGTCTCCTGAGGACTAGGATTATAAGTATCCTCTAATGCTAGTCATCAGAGCAAATCATATTTCCTTACTTTGTAAAATAAAACCAAGCGTTTAGACCCAAGCACATTATGGCTAGCATTTATTTTTTGACCCTAGACTCGAGAACTGGCATATGATTTAAGGCACATGAACAAGTTTGTCCACTT
Organism: Microtus ochrogaster; assembly: GCF_000317375.1. Classification (NCBI taxonomy): domain Eukaryota; kingdom Metazoa; phylum Chordata; class Mammalia; order Rodentia; family Cricetidae; genus Microtus; species Microtus ochrogaster. The sequence continues at coordinate 6,089,575 of NC_022018.1, forward strand.
TCACCATTCCTACATTCACACTGAAGATCCTTGCCAGTGCGTTAATGCCTGAGCAGGAGACAAAAGACCCAGAGGTTGGAAAGAAAGAAATAAAACTGCCTCTGTTTGTAAAAGACAGAATTATCTACACAGAAAAAGCTTCGGGTCTATAAAAACTTCTGGAAGTAGTGAATGAGTCTTTGTGAAGTTATAAGGTCATACAAAGCCAGACGGTGTGGTCCTTAGTTATAATCAAATAACTCAGGAGACTCAGGCATGCTGCAAGTTCAAAACCAGCCTGGGTTATATATCAAGCTCTAGTCTAGCCTAGGCTATAAGATTCTGTTTTAAAACAAACCAATATGTAATACAAAATCTCTGTAGGCTTTTGCTGTTGTTTATAAATTAACACGGTTACCCTAAAATCAATACAGAAAAAGCAAATAAAAGGAAGTTATCAAAACAGCTTTTAAAAAACAGGGTTAGAGGATTTGTACCCACTGTTTTTAAGACTTAAATCTGGAATACCCAGCACTGTCTAATATTAGCGAAAGATGTTGTATATAGGTCAACAAACAGAAGACCCAGAAGTAGGCTCAATAGGTCAATTGACTTTTTGTTTGTTTGTTTTTCAAGATAGAGTTTCTCTGTGTAATAGTCCTGGCTGTCCTGAAACTCACTTTGTAGACCAGGCTGGCTTCAAACTCACTAAGATCTGCCTGCCTCTGCCTCTTGAGTGCTGGGATTAAAGGCGTGTGCCACCACTGCCCAGTTACAACTGATTTTTTTAAAGAAAAGATTTATTTATTTATTTATTTATTTATCTATTATGTATACAACATTCCTTCCATACATGCTTGCATGTCAGAAGAGGGCACCAGATCTCAATATAGATGACTGTGAGCCACCATGTGGTTGCTGGGAATTGAACTCAGGACCTCTGGAAGAGCAGTCAGTGCTCTTAACTTCTGAGCCATCTCTCCAGCCCTTCAACTGATTTGTGATAAAAGTGTAATAATAATTTAGTGTAGATCAGTCTTGGAGCTAGAAAAAAAATGTCTCAGTGGTTATCTTAGTATTTTATTGTTATGAAGAGACGCCGTGGCCACGGCAACTCTTATAAAAGAAAGTATTTAATTGGGGCTTGCTTACAGTTTCCGAGGGTTAGTCTATGGTTGTTGTGGTAGGGAGCATGGCAGCGTGTAGACAGACATGGTGCTGGAGAAGGATGTAGAGTTCTACGCTAGGATCCACAGGCAGAAAGAAAGCCACTGGGCCTGCATTTGGGCTCAAAGCCAACCCCCAGTGACACATTTCCTCCAACAAGGCCACACCTTAATAGTGCCAGTCCCTGCTAACCAAGTATTTAAATCTATGAGCCTATGGGGGCCATTCTTATTCAAACCACTACATTCCACTCCCTAGCCCCCAAAGGCTTGTAGCCATATCATAACGTGAAAATTGATTCAGTCCAACTTTAAAAGTCCCCATGGTTTATACCAGTCTCAATACTGTTTAAAAGTCCAAAGTTTAAAATCTCTTCTGAGACTCATGACAATCTCTTAACTGTAATCCCCTGTAAAACTCAAAATCGAAAAGCAGATCACATACTTCCAACATATAATGACACAGAGTATATGTTACTATTCCAAAAGGGAGGGAAGGGAGCATAGTGAGGAAATATTGGACCAAATAAGACCTAAAACCAGCTTGGCAAACTCCAAACTCTGCATCTCTGTGTCTGATGTCAAAACGCTCTTCACATCTCCAACTCCTTTCAGGTTTGTTGGCAGCAACACACTCCTCTCTCTTGGGCTGGTTCCGTTCCCTGTTAGCAGCTCTCGTGCAGCAGGTATCCCATGGCTCTGGCATCTCGAACGTTCTGGGGTCTCCCGGGAAATGTAAGCTTCACTTTTAAATATCCACACAACGGCCTTTCTGGGTCTCCATTCAGTGACACCCCTGGAACACTCCTGGCCTCAACAACTATCCTTAGCCAAAGAGGGAGAAGTCACAACTCCTTTCCTGTATCTAAAGCCAGAGCCATATGACTGAAGCTGCCAAGTTCTGCTGCTTGCTGGGACTGGAACATTGTATTCTCGCTCAAATACATTTTCACCAGCTTTCTGTTTTCGGTGGTTTCCTTCACTGCCTAAACTGGCCTGTCCTGGGACTCAATCTGTAGATGAAGCAGGCCTCAAACTCAAAGATGCACCTGCCTCTGTTTCCCAAGTGCTGAGATTAACAGCATGTGCCACCGCAGCAGCCCCTAAGCTTTCCTTTAACTCCTTTTCACAAGTTGGAAACGTGGCCGGGTAGTGTCTCATCCTAAGTTACCACTCCCTTTATTCCACCTAGGATCAGGCCTTCCTTTAAACTTTCTGTCTCCTCGAGAGCGTGGGCTTGGCTTCATTGCACCTCCTGGTGCCCCCTTTCTTTGCAAAGAGTACATTTTGTATTTTTTTTTGCTCAGGCTGCTCTTTTAAATTATAGATTTACGTAAAACCGGCCTCTAATAGCCATGCAACACAGTCACTACTAGGCTGTTTTGAAATTTCCTCTGCCAATATCACAAGAATGGTCTCTAGGCCACTCACTAAATATTCTTCCCCTCTGAAACTTCTTAGTCTGGGCCACTGTAGTTCCAATCCCCTTTAGGACCACTGTATTCCCTGATTCTACTAGGATGGCCCGTTAAATTCTGCTTCAAGTGTCCAGTCACTTTTCCAGTCTGGAGTCCCAAAGTGTTCCGTATATCTCCAGAGAAGAGCATGGCCAGGCCTCTCACAGCACCACCCCACTCATGGTACCAACCTCTGACCTATTGTTGTGAAGAGACACCATGACCATGGCAACTCCTATACAAAGAAAGCATTCAACTGAAGTTTGCTTACAGTTTCAGGGGTTTAGTCTGTTGTTGTCATGGCAGGAAACATGGTGGCTTGCAAGCAGACATGGTGCTGGAGAGTAGCTGAGAGTTCTACACCCAGATTGGCAGGCAGAGAGAAAGCCACTGTGTAGCAGTATTTTGTCTGTGTTTTAACAAATAAAGATCAGAGTACAGAGCTAAACCCCTAGAGGCCAGGCAGCGGTGGTGGCATGCACCTTTAATCCCAGCCTTTGGAAGACAGAGGCAGAGGGATCTGTGTTAGTTCAAGGTAACCCTGGGCAACACCAAATTGATTCAGTCTAAAAGAGAAACGGAGTTCACACAAAGGTGATCCCAGGACTTATCTATTAGTTCAAGGCTATCCTGGGCTACACGAAATCGATCCAGTCTAAAAGAGAAACAGAGGTCACACAAAGGTGTGACCAGCACTTGGGATCACCTGCTTTTAATCTCAGCACTGGAGAGGTGGAGACGTGAGGGATATGACTGGGTGGAGAGAGAACTATACCGGGAGGAGACAGGAGCTCGGGGCAGTCTGAGGCAACAGTCTGAAGAGGCAGTCTCTGAGGACAGGACTGCCCCTTTGGTCTGAGGATTCGGTAGAGGTAAAATGTCTCTCTAGGGCTGCACTGCTTCCCAGATCTCAGCTTTCACTCCCTCAGATCTGACTCTAGGTTTTTATCAAGAACAATTAGAATTTGTTCTGTTCCACTGGGCTGGGCTTTGGGCTCAAAGCCCACCCCCAGGGACACACTTCCTCCAGCAAGACCACACCTACTCCAACAAGGCTACCTCTGTTAAAAGTGTTATTCCCTGGGGACAGAGCATTCAAAAGGACGAGCCTATGGGGGCCATTTCTATTCAAACCGCCATAGTGATTTTAAGAGCACTGGCTGCTTCTCCAGAGGATGCAAGTTCAGATCCCACGGAGCTCACAAACATCTTGTTCCCAGGGATCTAGTATCTTTCACTGGCTTCGACGGGCACCAGACATGTACATGGTGCACAGACATGCAGGCAAAATACTCACATACATAAAAAACATAAATAAATCTCTTTAAGAAGACAAATAATTGAATAGCCATATAGTAACAAATAATAACAACAAACCCCAATAGCTTAACTTAGTTCATCTTCTGCCATATATAAAAGTTGTCTTAAAATTAATCACAAACATGAATGTAAAATAAAAAAACCTAGATAGCTTCAAGGGTAAAACAAAGGAGAAATTCTTCACGACTTGGTGAGAAGATAGTTTTGAGATGCAATTTCAAAAGCCTAAGTCATCCTGATACTTGGACTTACACAATTAAAATGTGTATTATTTGGAAGACACAATGAAAACATGAAAATGCAAGCCGTGAGATGTCCACAATAATATTTGCAAAACCTCTAATGAAAGGCATGCATACATAATCTATAAAGAGCACCCAAAACTCAATAATACAAATAACCTGATGAGAAGGCGAAAGATTTGAATGTACTTTCACTAATAAAGACTGCATTGGAAATAACACAAAAAGAGGCTCATTATTAGTCACTGGGGAAAATCCTATATTGGAACATGTAGCTATGTAACTATTAAAACAGGCACAATAGCGTGATTCTGTCTAGAAAGAAGGAAGCAGGGGAGAAGGCAAACGTCTTACAGACATGTATGGAGGACGCGTGAGGCAACTGAACATCCATTTACTGTAATGGTTTACCATTTACTACGCCACATAACAACAGCTGGAAATGCAGTGTGGTCTGGCTACTATGGACAACAGTTTAATAATTCTTTATCAAGCTAGGTGTACACATATCAGCTACACCAGCAATTCCACACCGCGGAATTTATTCCAACAAAATAAAAACATACCTCCCAACGAAATTAGTCCACACAACTCTATACAGGTTTTATTCATAATTTTCAAAAAACCGGAAGCAATTCCTATGTTCATCAGTGGCAAACGGAAACTCAAGGTGGTGTGTCCTGTGTGGCGACAGTAGGAAGGACAAGGAGGGAGAACCCTCAATTGTCCCGCAGTGGCAAATCCAAGCTGCTCCGTAAGGTCAAAGAAACAAGACACAACAGCCTCCCTCCTCTGTTGCATGGTGCTCCAGACATGGCGAAGATACATGAGGCAAAGCAGTTCATTGGTTCTCTGGGGTCAGGGTAGGTCAGTTGTGACCTGCAAAAGGGAGGCTGGAAGTGTGTTCCATGTGGCAGTTCTTGGTCCCTAGTGTGGTGTGGTGGCTCCTGCTCTCTTTTGCCAGAGCTCAGTGAACTGTTCACATTGCTAGTCCTAGAGCTTAACCCTCTACATTCCAAACGCTGTGTCCTTCAGCCCACAGTGAATGGAGTCCTCACTGCTGTTAAACATGCTTTCTTTCCTCAATGCCTATGGAGCCTCTGGTCTTTGTAGAAAATACTTCAGAAAAGGTTAAAAGGGATCACAGATTACAGATCACTCAGTAAAAGGGTGACAACCATTCTCAGAAGTAAGACAACAGACCACCTTAGGAGAATATGTATGCATCTTGATTTTCCTTCCTGAGACTTAAAAGAAAATAAAGTACGTTTATTTATGTATTGTGTGCTTACATGCACTCGCTTGCAGATGTGAAAGGTAGGCGGCTTATTCCTCCTACTGTGTAGGTTCCAGGGATGGAACTCAAGTTGCCAGGCTTGACAACAAGCACTCTTGTTGATTAGTTATCTGTGCTCCCTGAGACTTTCTCAGGGAGCACTAACCAAAGCAATTGTTTCCAGAAAACCTGGAGGGGCTGGAGAGATGGATTTGTGGTTAAAAGCACATACTGCTCTTGTAGAGGACCCAAATTCAGATTTCAGCATCCATCATGGAACATTCATAACTAACTACCTGTAGCTTCAGTTCCAGAGAGATCTGATTCCTCTGGCCTTCATACACACACACACACACACACATAGACACACACACGCATGCATGCACACACTCACACATGCACACACACATGCATGCACACACACGCGTGCACACATACACTTT
>NC_022018.1:6095602-6099876 GCF_000317375.1 Microtus ochrogaster
AGGCAGAGGCAGAGGCAGAGGCAGAGGCAGAGGCAGAGGCAGAGGCAGGTGGATCTTTGTGAGTTCGAGGCCAGCCTGGTCTACAGACGACAGACTCCAAAACTACACAGAGAAACCCTGTTTTGAAAAACCAAAATAACAATGACAACAACGTTTTAAAACTCCGAATAAAAACTTAGTTGGCCCTCCATCAGAGGCAGTGAGGCTGACCATGACAGGCACTGTGGACTCCAAGATTCCTGAAAGTGAGGGAAGGGTCGTTATCAAGAGACAGGAGGGTAAAAAAATCATCATTGAAACTTTGGAGAATATAACATGGTTAGTGTTATTATAAGACCTCTTAGCCAGGCGTGGTGGTACAGGCCTTTAATCCCAGCACTCAGGGGGCAGAGGCAGGGTGATCTTTGTGAGTTCAAGGCCAGCCTGGTCTACAAAGTGAGTTCTGGGACAGCCAGAGCTGTTACACAGAGGAAATCTTGTCTCAAAACAAAAACAAAAAACCAAGTCAAACCAAACCAAACAAAACAAAACCCCCCAAACCCCAACCTCTAAATGATTCACTTCTGAGTCCCTGACTTCAGTGCCAGGTAGCCCACAAGGTTTTTGTTTAGTTTCTCTGTAGGCACTTGGGAGCCACAAAGAGGTAATCACACGTGCAACAGCTATAAACGTAACTGAGAAGCCAGCTGTGTCAGTAGACTCAAAGTTCACAACGGTAGAAGTCTTCTGTTTGGTCCATGTGTAAAACACACATTTTCTCTGAATGCTTTTGAAGAGTCTCTGGAAACGGTGTCTTTGTCATCTCGACGGTACAGTCGAGGAAAGAGAGACTTGGAGAAATCATCTGTAGCCCAAGAGCATAAGAAAGGGGCAGGCAGGACGAGGGGCTGAGCCCAGTTCTGCTCTTTCCTCATTCTCTCCCACCGCCATTCATTCAGGCAATTCTTATGGGCTATCTATCATATGCCAGGCACTTCCCTAATAAAAGGTCTCTTTGCACTGGCTGCTCTTCCAGAGATCCAGAGTTCAAGTCCCAGCAACCACATGGTGGCTCACCACCACCTGTAATGAGATCTGGTGCCTTCTTCTGGCCTGCAGGCATGCACACAGACAGAACACTGTGTACATAATAAATAAATCTTTTTTTTTAAAAAAAATACAACCCAAAACATTAATAAAAAATAAATAAAAGGGCTCTTTATAAGAACAGCAAAGTAAAAGTTAACCATTTTTATAATCCATTTCTAAACCCCCGAACTTCAGCCGATGCGGAGAAGGTCCCATAGCTTATTTGTGTGACTTTATGGTAATCTTCACTATTATAAAGATAAAAGTTAACTTTTAAAGTTAGGAAAATCTTCTGTTAAAAAATATTGGCATGCCTTTGGATGAATGCTGTCTAAAAAGGTTTTAAATACTCCTTTTCAATAAATTTTATTATAACTGCTTGCTAATAGTAAAACGAATTCTACTTAGGACTGAAAATAAACTTTAACACTGAAAATTGCCACTTTACAGTGTTGTAGAATGTTATTTTAAGATGTGTTACATTTGTTTATGCTGTGGAACATTTGTTTAATGATGCAAAGGTCTGTTGCATTCTTTTACGTTACATTTGTTTAACTCTGTGAAGCTGTGACACTTTGCCTGTCTAAAACACCGGATGGTCTAAAAAAGTGTTGAACAATGGATAGCAAGGCAGGAGAAAAGATAGGCGGGGCTGGCAGACAGAATAAATAGGAGGGGAAATCTGGGAGTAAGAGGAGCAAGAAAGAAGGAGAGGAGGACATCAGGGGCCAGCCACCCAAGCGGCTAGTCTAGCCGGCCAGCCAGCCAGCCAGCCAGACAGCCAGACAGACAGCCAGACAGCCAGCCACCCAGCCAGCCAGCCACCCAGACAGCCACCCAGATAGCCAGCCACCCAGCCAGCCACCCAGATAGCCAGCCACCCAGACAGCTACCCAGCCAAGCATGGAGTAAGAGTGAAAGTAAAATATACAACAGTAAGAAAAGGAAAAAGCCCAGAGGCAAAAGGTAGTTGGGATATGTAGTGATATTTTGTTTTTGCTTTAACAAATAAAGCTTGCCTGACATTCAGAGTACAGAGCTAGCCAAGAGTTAGCCACGAAGGCTAGGCAATGGTGGCACCTTTAATCCCAGTACTCGGAAGGCAGAGGCAGAAGGAGCTCTGTGAGTTTAAGGACACCCTTGGATACACAAGATCGATCCAGTCTGAAAGAGAATCAGAGTCAGATGGTGGTGGCTCAAACCTTTAATCCCAGAACTAGGGAGGTGGAGACAGGAAGGCTTGACTGGATGGAGAAAGGAATATAAGGCGGGAGGGGACAGGAGGTCATGTCATTCAGTCTGAGGGTTCCTGGAGACAGGATCTCCCGTTCGGTCTGAAGAATCGGCAGAGGTAAGAACTAATGGCTGGTTGCTGTGCTTCTCTGATCGTCAGGTAAACTTTATTTGTTAAAGCACAAACAAAATATCACCACGGAGATAATTTTAGAAAAGCCAGCAAGAAACAAGCCAAGCTAAAAACCAGGCATTCATAAGTAAGTATAAACCTCCAAGTATGATTTATTTGGGATCTGGGTGGCGGACACCTCAAAAGAACAAAGAGTCAAAGAGAAAAAAATAACAAACAACAACATTGTATTTTCCTTAATAATAAATCACATAATTATTCAAGCATCTTTAACAAAAATTTGATAACTTTTCCCTAGGAGAATGGTGAGCTATTATAGCGCATAAAGTTGTGACGGCTGCTATGACGGGTGTTCCTGGTGATCAGCTTGACTGTCTCTGGAATGAGCTACACTCCAGGACTGGAGGACACATTGTGAGAGTGTTTCACTTGCTTTGAAGTGGGTGGACCTTTGGGGTGGGACGACACAGGCTTTTGATCCAGATCTGGAGGCCGGATGACACACCTTTAATCTCGGCCACACCTTCTGCTGGAGTCTATAGACAGACTTGGAAGGACAGTTTTGCTCTTTGCTTGGTTGCCCTCACCTTGCTAACACATCCACTCTTCACTGGCATTAGAGCCTATTCTTCAAGATTCCAGCATACATAGACCAGCAACTGAGATACCCAGCCTTGTGGGGCTGCGCAGCTACTAGATCCCTGGACTTTCTGTATATATATATATGTGACTCTAGAGAACCCCCACTAATGCAGCTACTCTCTTGCTACCATGTTTTATTTAGTTAGGGTGGAGATTTAAATATTTTTGCTTATCTCAGTCTCCAGGACCCACATGGTAGAAAGAGAGAATCCTCACCAGTGAGTTGTATTTCCACATGACACACTGGGCCATACACACACACACACGAATACATAAATAAGCAATTGTGATTTAAAAGTGATGGCAGACATGACAGCTCATTAGTACAAGTCTTACAGCCTGACTTTATTCAGTAGAACCCAGATAAAAGTGGAATGAGAGAACCACCTTTATAAACTGTCCTCAGACCTCCACATGGGCACAGCACACGAATGTCTACACACAGATGATCCACACTCTCACACACTAAAAAATAAATAATTTTAGATTAAGTATTGTCATAAGCAAAACTATACAAAATTCTGATGCCAATTCTACAGAACAGCTTTCTTTCTTTCTTTCTTTCTTTCTTTCTTTCTTTCTTTCTTTCTGATGAATTTTCTTTATTTTTTTCCTTTTATTAAAAATTGATTTTTTCTTCCCATAATATACCCTGATTATGGTTTCCCTCCCTTTACTCCGCCCTCCCAGTTCCTCCCCACCTCCCCTCCCCTCTGGATCCACTCCCTTTCTGCCTCTCATTAGAAAAGAACAGGCTTCAAAGATAAAATATAATAAGATAAAACAAAAACTAACACATGAGAATTGAACAAAACAAATAAGCAGAAGGAAGAGAGGTCAAGAAGAGGGTACAAGAAACAAGAGACCTGCGTGTTCACGCTGTCAGGAATCTCCTAAAAACACTAAGCTGGAAGCCATAACACATACACAGCGACCAGGTACAGACCGGTGTGGGCGCTGTGCGTGCTGCCTCGGGCTCAGAGTTCGTCTGAGCTTCGGTCACGTTGATTTAGAGAGCCTTGTTTGCTTGTGTCCTCAGTCCCTTCTGGCTCTTACAACTCTTTTTGCCTCCCCTTTGCGTGTTTGCCTGTGCCTGAGAGGAGGGATTTGATGGAGACATACCTTTGAGGGCTGAGTTGAAACAGCTTTCTTTTCTTTTCTTTTCTTTTCTTTTCTTTTCTTTTCTTTTCTTTTCTTT
>NC_022018.1:6100621-6103099 GCF_000317375.1 Microtus ochrogaster
ATGCTGAGATCACAGGATGGACCCCCACATCTGTATTTTCATGTCCTGAGATCACAGGATGCTTTGTGAGACGCTGGCGATTAAACCTGGAACTCTGTCCATGCAAAACCAGCCCTCTGCCAACTGAGCTGCGTACTCAGCTTCCTTTGCCGGTGCTGGGACTCTCTCTGCTGGGGGGGGGGTGCTATACAAATCATGCACTCATTGAGCTGTACTTCTAGTCCTGGTGACTTCTTTCTTTTTTAAGATTTATTTATTTTTACCTTTTTTATTTGTATGGGTGTCTTGTCTGCATGCATGTTTGTGCAACACGTGCATGCAATGCCCACACAGGCCAGAAGAGGGTGTGTGATCCCCTAGAACCGGGGTTCAGAAGGTTTGTGAGCCACCATGCTGGGCTGGGAACAAACTGAGCACTGAACCCTTTCTTCCACCCACTGAGACTTCTGAAAACCACGTTAAGAATTATATTGATACTGTGTATTTAAAACTGACCAAGATTGAATACTATTTTCTAGAATTCTAATAAAGGGCACTAAGAGAAAAGGCCTAAGCAAATACAATTAGCTTGTCTTTAAATCATTTACGTCAATGGACAGACACTTGTGGCTGAGGTAAATATTTGAGTCTGTTACTTATGACACATGCTGCCCCTCCACGTACAGGATGTTTGCTTTCGAAATGACTACTCTCCTATAGTTGCTCTTGATTTTAATTTAACAACAGACTATTATTATGACTCAACTTAAACATTAAATGTACTGTCTCTATAAACAGACAAATATTGATCATAGCAACGTAGAAATAAAGAAATAAGAAATAAACTGTAAATTAACTTAAAAGTATCAGTTTGAAGATTCTCTATAATCATTGGTTAAAATAGTTCACAAAAGATGTAGCCTTATATTTTATTTACATTCGTTTTGATACCAAAACAATCTAAGGTAACTTCCAAAAACTATATAAAATGTATGTAGAATATTTTTTCTATGGTTATTACTAACAAATAAAAAAATCAGTATTTCCCAACATTTCTAGTGCATACTACTAAAGGAATGACTTATTTAAATGTTTTTCTTTAGATTCGTTTGTTTTATGTGTTTGAGTGTTCTGCTTGCATGTGTACATGTGTACCCCATGCATGCCTGATGCCTAAGGTGGTCAGAAGAGGGCATTGGATCCTCTGGAACTGGAGTGATGGATGGTTGGGAACCACCATGTGAGTGTTGGGAATTGAACCCAGATCTTACCGGCTGAGCCATCCCTCCAGCCCAAGAAACACAGGCTTGCAGAAGAGAACGCACAGTGTCTAGAGTAATTTATGGAACAAACCTGTCCCTTTCATTGTTACCTGTGGTCTCATGAAACTATTCTTCATTTTTATCCACAAACACATGTATGACACTATTATTATTATTTTAGAAAAACCAATGATTTTCTTTTACTATTTAATATATATATTTATGTTATATTTGGGACTATATACATTATATATCATTGATATATATTTACCTATTATATTTGGGCTTTATTTAAAATTGTCTGTCTTGAGTTAAGAAAAGTTTAAAAGGGCCAGGCATGGTGGTGTATGCCTTTAATCCCAGCACCTGACAGGCAGAGCCAAGCAGATCCCTGAGTTTGAGGCTAGCCTGGTCTACATAGTAAATTCCAGCACAGCTAGGGCTATACAGAGAAACCCTATCTCATAAATATAAATAAATAAGTAAATTAAAAATAAAAATTAAGAACACTTAAAAAACACTTCACTGTTTTTTAAAGAAGCAAAGTAAAGCTTATGAAAATTCAGAGTGTCCAGGAACTCTCACTCCATACAAACTCAATCATCCATATTATTATTATTCTCGGAAATTTTTATTTCTTCACCTGTTTTTTTTTTTGTTTTGTTTTGTTTTTGGTTGTTTGAGACAGGGTTTCTCTGTAGCATTGGGGCCTGTCCTGGAACTAGATCTTGTAGACCAGGCTGGCCTCGAACTCACAGAGATCCGCCTGCTCTCCTGTATTTTATAGAGAACTACAAATAAGATTTAAATTGTTATCTTATGATGATTTTAAGGTACTCCAAATGATTTTAAAAAAGCCTGTGGAGTTGAATAATTTCATAAATATTGGTAGTAGAAGTCCAAGTTTCTAATTTCATGGATTAAATTGGCTATATAATACAATTCCCCATTTCACCCTGTTAACAGTTAACAATGTTTTCTTGGAATTTTATTACATTAAAAAGTTTTTATGGGCCCGGGGATGTAGTTCAGTGGCCAAGTAATTGCCTAGCCTGAAAGACCTTCAGTTTGAACATGAGCTCCAGACAGGAGAAGAAAAAAGAAGAAAAAAAAATAAAAAAAAGGAAAAGAGTTTGTAAACTTTGCTTCAACCCAATCTTTTTCCTTAAAATACAGATGAAAATGCTTGCACAGAAAATGCTTGCACTAAAAGTGCTTGCACTGAAAATGCTTGCAC
>NC_022018.1:6103224-6105293 GCF_000317375.1 Microtus ochrogaster
GAAAATGCTTGCACAGAGACTTCTAGCCTGGGTTTGGGACTTGTGCTTACTTAGCAAGCACATGGCCCTGGATAAATCTCCAGGAGCACAAAGAAAACAATTCTAATCTAGAATGTAACATTTGAAAAAATTACAACATTATATTTTAAAGCTTAACAAACCAATGAAACTACGAGAAAAAACTGAGTGCAGAGGAAGAAACAGTAGGAAAGTCGTATCTGTTTTGTGGTGCTTGCTTTCTCAACAGTCAGAAAATTGTTGTGAAGTTATTATAACGATGCAAAGGCTGTTCAGAAAAATTCTATCCATGAGGAAATGTGAGAAGGTGGAGACACTAAGGTTTCCTAGAAATTACTTTTTTGGCTGAATTGTTTACAAAATTGTTTCAGGTCTATGTTTTATTTTGGAAGGAGAAATAGAATATGCATTTTGTTGAAAATAACATATTCATTAACAATCATAATTAAAATGTTAAGTTCTCGACTAGTATTATTTTAAATTGCTTATGTATTTCAAAAATTCTAAAACTTCTATCTACTGTCAGCAACAGTCTCCCTGTAATGTACATAACCTGTCGCTTCTCTGGGCTGCTCTAAAGTACCTCAGACACCTAGGCCAGGTCATCAAGTCCATCTTCGTCAAGCTGCAGAGTGCAGACTTGTGATGGAGGGTTCTTCAGAGTCAAGTTCCCACCAGAAGGTCCACATCTCGCAGAAGTGGGGCTTCAGCAAGTTTCATGTAGGTATGGTTGCCAAGCTCATCCCTGATGGCTTTGGGGGTCAAATACCCCCCACCCCGTTATATCATGGTTCCCCGGAAAGGCAAGCTCTGCACCCCTGAGGGCTTCCACCGCTGAATTCTACACCCCACCAAAGCATGCTCATTAATAAATCTCACATCTATCCTGAAAACAAACAAACCTTTTTTCTGGACCTTTCTTTGCTAAGCTCTTTCAAAATCATTTGCATTTTTGTGGGTTTGTTTTTAGCTATGTTAGGGGTCTGATCTAGGGCCTTGTCTGCACTCAGCAAGTGTTCTGTTGCTGAGCTACAGCCTCTGTCTCTTTTAAAATTTAATTTTCTTTTAAATGCTTATTTTAAGTGAGTTCAAAGTACATTTAACATAGTCTTTTTAGTGTTTATAATGCATTTAATTCAAACCATTCCTTCTACATGTAATGTTCCTGCTGGAATGTATCATTTGATAAGTGAATATAGTCAACTCCTGCAGTTTATAAGCAAGGACAGAGTCTCGTTATCTGAGATTTCATCTATAAAACATTCCTTTCCCTTTTCTTGGTTTGTTTTGATTTTCCTTTGAAAACTTAATTTCATTGATTAAAATAAATGAGACTATTTACACTTTAAATTTTAATATGTGAAAAGTATGTTCTCAAAATGCAAACTTTAAAATTTATTTCTATAGGCAATGATATTACCTGGCAAAGGCTTATTTGTTTGTGTTTTGCTGGAATTCATGGATCTGATCAAAATTCCAATTTCTGAGGCCTGAGAATATATCTAGCAGCCAAGACAGAAGATATGGTCAGAGAGGCCTGTTGTGGTTAAGATGTGGAACACCTGGAAACCAAACAGCTTCTGGGCACTGCAGTTGCTGATCCTGCTCTGTGGGAATCAGTGCAGCTAAGGAAGTCTTAAGGGAAGATAAACCTAGTTCATCTTTCTCCTTCCCATTCACACCCACTTCTTATTTTTAATTCACTCTCTTCCTTTATCTCTTAAAAATATCCTAACAATGTAGTGGACAGGCTGACCCGTGAGGACTTTGATATACTCATCAGCACAGACTTGTCCCCACGTGTCTGCGCTTCAGTTTCACCCTCAGGTGAACCACGGTCATAGCTGACACCCATCAGTGATGTGGGAAACTGAAGCTGTGATCTTCATAATTCAAACACGCGTGCACGCACGCACGCACGCACACACACAGAGGCAGAGAGAGACAGAGACAGAGACAGAGGCAGAGAGAGGCAGAGAGAGGCAGAGAGACACACACAGAGACAGAGAGAGACAGAGACAGAGGCAGAGACAGACAGACAGACAGACAGA
>NC_022018.1:6105406-6113899 GCF_000317375.1 Microtus ochrogaster
AGAGAGACAGACAGACACACACAGAGACAGAGAGAGACAGAGACAGAGACAGAGGCAGAGAGAGACAGACAGACACACACAGAGACAGAGAAAGACAGAGGCAGAGACAGATAGACAGACAGACAGACAGAGAAAAGCAGAGAGAGACAGACAGACATACACACACAGAGACAGAGAGAGACAGAGAGACAGAGAAAGAGGCAGAGAGACAGACATACACACACAGAGACAGAGAGACAGAGAGAAAAAACTGTGCTATTGAGGGCCTATGTTCATTGTCTAACTAGAGTACTTAATCTATTTTCTAGAACTTGCTAGATGACTAACCAACTCCTAATTGTCACAGCTGTTCACTGTGATAGAAATAAAATCGATGTTGTTTCAGGAGTAAACTTGCTTTTAACACCTTTTTTTAAAGGTAAGTAGCTGCCACTTTGGCCACTTGATGAGTTTAAAGACAAATTAGTGCTTCCCATTAGTGCGGAAACATAGACATAGAATGCAGTCCATTCTTTTCTGCTTGGATCATGCACACACTCTCTCCTCCTCATTTCTCCCTAGTTTCCTCACCTCTAAATTAAAATTTGTCTTCATCTTTGACAACTGACATTTGCTCATTTCCATTTTCTTCTCACAAAGCATTTCCTCATTTCTCTTTCACAACGCTGGCATGTGTAACTCAGATATTCCCACGTAACTACTGTTTTGCTTTAAAGTAAGAACTTGGGCATCTTCGTATAAAAGTTACCCTGAAGCCCTAAAGGGAAGGAATTATTTACTAATATGCAGAAAGCTGTTCTAGTTGCAAAGACCTGATACTACAGACATGTAACTTGATGCCCACACGAGTCCCTTTAGCTGCACACTCTTCTTACTCTTACTTTAGTGGCTGACAGAGCCACAGCCTGGCCCCCGTGGCAGCAGGTCCCACATTTCAGACACACAAAAGATTTGTCATGATCTTGACTACAGAATTTTCTATTTGCAAGTTTTAACAAAATTTGTACCCTTCTTTCAGGAAAGGCCTTGAGATGTTCCTTTAAAAAAACATCTTATCAGCGTGATGTTTTAGTCTTTTTGAACCTTAGAATTAAACTATTTAATTTTCATTTTTGTTCAATTTTGAAGTTCTTATACTTTATATGTATTCATTTAAAATGAGAGATAGTACAGAATGGTGAAAAATCTTATCAAAATGGAAATTAAGCTATTTAGTATTTAATTTCAATGCCTTAAATTAAAATTTAAGGAGAAAAACCAAAATGCTCATGCCAAATCATGATCATGACTTTTCTGAGTGCTTTAGAGAACATTTTTTTCATGGACTTCTGCTTCTGTGGCTCCAACTTCTTTACATCACCTCACATTTCACCTTTCCTCCCATAGTGACTCTGACTCCATTGAATTTAATTTGCACTTTGTTCTTAAATATACATATAAGGACTAAGTTAGATTACCTTAAGGCAATTGTTCTATGCATCTAAATTAATTACTGTAGCAATGGCTGTTTTAGAAATTATTTGAGATTTCATTTTATATTTAACTTGAAAATAAAAGCTTTAGTGCCTCCTCTTAATATTCAGGTCACTGGAACTCTGAAATGTTTTTGACCTCAACTACTCAAAGGTCATGCATAACCCAGTTAAATGTCCTTTAAACTGGCCAGTTACAGTAAAGGACAATGGAAAAAAACAATAAATTCTATTTTCATTAGTGAAATTTTCAAGAGTTTATTATAATTAATCATCAAAGAAAACATATTGGGAGCAATAAGCAAAATGTTTTTTGTTTTGGTTTGGTTTTTGGTATGGGTAATCTTTAGATATTTGTTGCCTTCTTCTCTCTCCGAGAACGAGCAGGTTGTTTGATGGGCAGGAATCAAATAGGCCCTCTTTCCTATAGTCTGGTAAACTTTGGCATATCTTGTAGGCCTTCCTGAATATTAGCTTTGATTTCCTGTCCACAGATGTCTAATGGCCTCTTTAAACTACAGGATACCTCCTTTCAGTTTGCTTTGCATAAAAGCAAAAGTACTTGTTCACCTAAAAATTGTTTCTTAATTCATAAAACTAACAAATGTACAACGCTAAGACCTTTGGGGAAGGCTGATCACAGAGATCATATTAAAGTCCAGGTCAACTGTCATTGTAACGGCAGTGCAGTGGCCAGCATTGAGTTGCTAAAACAAACAGAATGTTCAAAGGATACAATATTCTCTGAAACTCTAAAACATGCTTTTAAAAATGATGCTTTTGAGTTCTTGAAATAATATCTAGGTTCTTAAAAAGTAAAACGAATTTATCAGTATGTGGTACTTCAGTGTTTGTAACAATAGAAGCAAGGTCCATTGTTGACATGAAGATGTTTGAATGCTGTTATTTTCAGCTCCCCCCAAGTCTTCTTTTAAAATGCCCTTTGAGGTCAGACAAATCCATTGGCTTTGAGTCTGCAAAAATTTGTAAAGTTTAATGAAGTTTGGTTTCAGCCTGGAAACAAAATTGTTAAGTACTTACTTGCTCACTTTGAGAATGTTATTCAGTTTCTAGCAACATAAAATGCATTGATTTTACCACTGTGGCCACGGAAGTCTGCAGCATGACTTTGGATGCACATGTCTCTATACATGGCAACGGCTTGTCAAAGACACACATGCTCATTAAATGAAATATTTAGTTCTGTGTCTTCACCAAAAGGAATACAAAGAAATTTAAATGTTAAGTGTTAGAGTAAGAAAACCCAGTTATTAGCATGAGAAAACATTATGGTTAAATTTTTGGGAGAGCTGGAAATGCAACCATTTTTGGGGCCTAAAGCATGAATCTCTTGATACAGAAGAGCCATACCCTCTATGCACTGGCACGTGGGCAGGAGGGTGATGTGAGGCCATGGGGAGACAACCACCTTGAGTTTCTTAGCTTTGCCACGTCAACCCCTTGTTTGCTACTCTTTTCAACGACAGCATCTTAGAAGCCCATGCTCACGCATTCATCTTTCCATTTTTGATTCTAGACTATGATCAGAGCTATCAGCTCTAATTCTATTTGAATGCTAACACTCGGTGGTCCTAAAATGTGTAATAAACAGAATGTTTCGGTGTTGTTAATATTAACATATAGATGGTTCTGCCCTGTAAAATCAAGTTATCTCGAAATTTTTCAACTGACATTTTATGAGAGTGCAGAATTTAAAAAGAAATAGAGAGGTGGAAAGAAAGAAGAGCACAATTAATACGTGTTTGTTTCCTAAGAACCCTAAGGAGACTTCTAAGCCTTCCCGCTGTGTTCTCACCTGGAGACAACCGCTCCTGCTTTCAAAGCTCGGCTGAGCAGCGCTATTCAGCTTGTTGGAGGCTAAAACATTGCGTGCTGTTACTGTGAAGTGGGGTACTGTCCACACGTCGGTGAGTCGTGGCATATTGACTTCATTCATTAATAATAACCTTTCCCCCACAAATAGGCACCGAAATTAAGGCAAACAAGAGTGGTTCATGTTGAATCTGACGTTATGTGTTATTTCTCCGGAAGAGTAAAACACGTTTCTTGTTCCATGGCCCTTTCCTCCATCCTTCAAAATCTGGATTTTTTTTTTAAGTTCTCAAACTCTCTTTAAAAAAAAAAAAAGCCTAACGTATTTTTACTTCGTGGTTTTCTTTACAAACAACTATTCTTGTTCTCCTAAGCCAACTTCGTAGTAAAAAAAAAAAGGGGATTGCGGGGGGGGGGGAGTTAAACTTTATACAGGATTTGTCTTTGAAGTTATGGGTATCTGAAAAGGTAACTCATTTCTACTGAAGATCTTGCCGTTCCTAACCGTACTTTACTAAGATAACCATCTCATATGTATTATGAAGACTCTACTGAGTAATTAAAGCCACGGCCGTAATAAGTTTAGGAGCACAGAATTTATATGACAGAGTGCGTTTGAAAGATATTTATATGAAGTAGCATATAAAAATTTTAATAATCCTGTCAAATATGTTCATGAATAATTTATTAATCTGCCAATTGTTAAGTACGGGCGCTCACACCCGCTCTTTATGCCTGTGTCTCCGTGCACATAACACAGGAATCTATTGCCATATTCCTGAAATGACAAAGACGAGGTAAAATTGGTGTATTTAGCTGTCTACAGCCCCGCAAAAGGGCAGCGCTGCGGGTTAGGTCGGCGAGTAAGCAGTCTCCCGCTGTCCCGAAGCCCCGCTTCTCGCCGCGGTGGCGGTGGACGGATTCCTAGCCTCCCAGCCCCGGGCCCCTTGGGGACAGAGCGGGTGCGGTTCCAGGTGAGCGCCAAGCGAGTTCACTGGGCGTCCTCGGTCGCCGAGGTCGAGGCCAGCGGCTCCAAGAGAGTAGGAAAGGCCGGCGCGCCCGGGGCAAGGCCCGCAGAGCGGCCGAGGCCGAGAGGCCCAGCCGCCGCCCGAGCTTGGCCCGAACCCTCCCGAACCTCCTCGAGCCGCCTCCCGAACCTCCCCGAACCGTCCCGAGCCATCGCCGAACCTCCCCGAGCCGCCCGGCTGCGGGCGCGCGCGACCGATCAGCTGGGCGCGCGTCGTGAGTCACGTGGTGCGCATGTCGAAGGTCACGGCGCGCTCACAATGGAGCTCTCCGAGTATGTGCAGAGAGGCTTCCAGACGCTGGCGGATCCCGGCTCCTTTGACTCCAACGCCTTCGCGCTTCTCCTCCGGGCGGCTTTCCAGAGCCTACTGGACGCCCGGGCGGACGAGGCCGCGCTAGGTAAGCGGCTCGCCCGCCGCCGTGGCCTGGGCGGAGGGGCGCCCGGCAGAGCCGCCAGCCCGGCGCCGTGGGCACAGCCCCGGCCCCGGCAAGTCCCCGGGCTTTGCCCGGCGCTCGGCCCGAGTGTGGGGACCCGAGCGGGCCCTGAGCGCCCTTCTGCCCCTGCGGGGCACCTGCAGGCGGCCGGCTCCACGCTCCTGGCCTGGTTTTCCTGCCACTCTCTTTGTTCCTTTGTAAAGCCGCCTTCAAGTCTTGTTTGTGGCCTAAATGTGTGGGGTTTTCAGCCTTCTCGAAGCGGCGGCTGTTTTGACACTTGGACTTCAACTGGGGAGGTCCTGTGATTCAGGCTCCCTCGGCTGGACTGGAGGGGGTTGAAAAGGGTCAGTTTCGGCTGGGTCAAACAGCATTGACATTTTCCACCTAGAGAACACCTCCGGATCCTTCCATCACTGCAACACTGAAGTTGTGTGTTAAATCCAGCTTCCCCTCCCAGAACCTTCAAGTAGGGCGCATAATGTTTTTTGTTCTGCAGTGGTTACCAGGAAGAGAGACAGTTTAAATGTCTGTCTGGTCGCATAATGCCGTTGTCATGGATTAAGACCGTACTTTAAGACAAATCACTTCTAGGTTATTTCCTTAAATGTATCAACACAATTCAGATCTGTTGTGTCTGTCCCCCGCCCCCACCCCTCACCCCCGGTTTCATACTCGACACTTGGACAAAAAGTATGAAAGTGGAAGCTGTTTTTCAAGCAAAAAATAGTAACCACCACCTGGGTTAATCTCGGAGAGGGGTGTGTGTGTGTGTGTGTGTGTGTGTGTGTGTGTGTGTGTAAATAGTGCGATTTTGAAATTTCTGTTGTACATTCTAATGTATGCTACTTTCCTGTCAAGCTTCCTTGGTGTATTTATGTCCACGGAATCAATTACTCTTAAAATGTCATTTTTTGAAAATCGTTCATTTTGAAATTTACATTATGTAAACTACCTTCAGTTTCTCCTTTGCTTTCAGTCCACCCAGCAACCACTGCCCTTTTTCTTTGAGGCCTGGTATTTTTAAAAATATTGGGATAAAAATAAAAGGTGATGGAAAGAGATTGACAGCACATTATTGATGTATTCTGCTTATTGTTGTGCACCTGACCTTGTTCATCCCATTCATTTACACTTGAATATTTGTTACCTTTTTTTCAAAGGAAGCTTTACCCAAACCAAAATAATCCCTCTTAGGGACAGGGGTCTAAAGAATTTGTAATCATTAGCAATTAATTTATTTTAGATCACCCAGGCTTGAAACACATCGACCCCGTGGTTTTAAAGCATTGTCATGCAGCTGCTGCAACTTACATACTGGAGGCAGGGAAGCACCGGGTTGACAAATCCACTCTAAGGTACAGGCTTTATCTAAATGCCCATTTACTTTGTAGGTGGTATCTTTGCAATTGTAACGTCAATCAGTTTTTAAAGACAGAGACTAAAACCTTGGTTTCCTCCTCAACCCAGCACGTACCTAGAAGACTGTAAATTTGACCAGGATCGGATAGAAATATTTTGTACGGAATATCAGGTTACGTACTTTAAACTTTTAAATTAGCAATTAGTCCCCTTTCCCCTGCTCTTGTTTGTAAAAACGTGTTTTCTTTCTTTTTTCCCCCTTCCCAGAATAATAAGAATTCTCTTGAAACCCTGCTGGGAAGGTAGGTACTGTATTAGGTGACAAGCTGGGGCACTTTTCACTTGTGGGTAATGAATAGAGCGTGCTGGTGTGAAACAAAACGGCCAAAAATCCTGGGATCCTAACCCAAAATAAAAGGGCCAAAGGGCATGTGGACCAGTTGAGGTTAGACTAATGTTTTTAAAGATAGAACTTGATATAACCTTAGATGCTTTTACTCTTTGGAATCTGATGACGAAGTTGAGCAGAACTTTAAGTTCAGAGTGGGATGAAGTGGTTGAGGAGAGAAGACGTGGTTTAGTAGATACTGAAAGGTTTTCTGTAGACACTACACAATTACCATTGTCTTTCAGTATAGGCAGAGCTCTCCCTCATGTAACTGATGTTTCCTGGCGCTTGGAATATCAGATAAAGGTAAAGTTTAACAAACTCTTTGAAGAGGGATATAGGGAACTTTCCTTTTTTTTTTTTAGGTTAAATCCCAGTGTTTTCTGTTGTTTTAGACCAATCAACTTCATAAGATGTACCGACCTGGATATCTGGTGACCTTAAATGTAGAGGTATGTACAGATCCTGGTCTACAAGTTCATGTGCAACACAAGTGTTCATTGCCTTCTAATAAACAGCGTTTTTCTTCTTCCATAGAACAGTGACTCCCAGTCCCACCCAGAGATTATCTTTAGTTGCAGCATGGAACAGTTACAGGTACAGTATCAGGATCTCTGAATATGCTTTTTCCTGTTTGAGAACTGTAGTACATCTATCATCAGATAATGAAGGTTGGTTCAGGGTTTAATGGCAAAGGGAGAATGGAATGCAGAAATGTAGCAGATTTTTTAAAAAGTATTTTTAAAAGTATTTTTAGAAGTAGGATAGTAATATTTCCAATAGCATGTATTTGCTGTTTTCTCTAATTAAAATAGACTTCTCAGTAAAATTTATCATGTGTCTGATTCATCAAAACTGAGCAAAAGTAAGAACAAGGGTTTAAAATGCCTTTCACAAAGTAATTCTCCAAAGTTGTATTTTGAAAGCTGTAGTTTTAAATTACTCTATAAAGGGAAAGTCACATAAGTTCTTTAAACTTTTTATATTGTTAATGTAAAACTGAAGAAATTGAATTTTCGTTGACTGGTGGATATGACAACGAATTTCTTTCTTACCAGTTAAATAAAGTAAAGATCATCCCTGGAAATTTGATGAAATTGAATATTCCAGAGACATCTGCAGCCATTTTATTGTAAATATTAGCGAAATTTTAAAAGGTTAGAAAATGTGTGTGAATCAGAACCTTTCTTAGAGAAATTGAGACATGACTTAGATATTCTCTGGCTGCAAAAATTTTGTGAGAAATTCTCTTTTAATTAGAACTTGAATAGCTGATTCGAAGACAAGGTCCTGTGGGGAAAGGAAAGCGCTTCTTCTGATTTGCCAATGGTTAAACTCCCCTGTAAAGACTCGTTAGGTGTTCTTCCGAGTTTTCTTCTTGCCGCTGCCTCCAAGTTGGGTGCTTACTTACTTGTATCCTAAAATTGTGACATGAGTGTACATCTTTTAGGACTTGGTGGGAAAACTTAAGGATGCTTCAAAAAGCCTGGAAAGAGCAACTCAGCTGTAATTTGGGACCCCAGGAGCCCAGAGGAAAAGCAGACGCGCCTTGCTCCTGCAGGACCGTGGGAGCTGGATGTCATTTTCAGGAGAAAAAGAGCGCCCTTTCGAAGTTACGACACCCATTAAGTTTTGACACTTTTTTACACATGTGAAATGGTTAGGAGAGAAACTCTTAAGCATCTGAATTTTCAGTATTAACAAGCATTCCTTTCTGAGCGTTTTGAAGCCCTATCAAAGTATCGGTCCCTGAATAAATAAGGTGGTGTTCCCACCGAAGGGCGGTGTTCGGTCTGGAGTTTGTGTGTGAGTGACGACTGTGTGTGCGAAGCAGCTCCGAGAGGCGCTGCCTAGGGACGCCCGCCTCCCCGGGTCAGGCGCCGCGAGAAAGGTGTGCGGGGAGCCGCGCTTGCAGCCGGGGCGGCCCGTTACCTGGTCCCGGCCCGCCCGACCCTGCGCGCGGAGCCAGCCCGGCCGCTC
>NC_022018.1:6114099-6114914 GCF_000317375.1 Microtus ochrogaster
AGCGAGGGGAGGGGGCTGGGCGCGCGGCGCGCAGGGGAGGGGGCGGCCACGGGCCCGACTACACCGACACTAATTCCCAGGCCGCCCTTAAGGAATGAGGGGAGCACGTGACCCGGCGGGGGGCGGGGGGAGGGGGCGGGCGGACTCCGAGCCATTTTGGAGCCGGTGTCAGTTTCCACTCTGCCTTCAGCGGTGCATTTTTTTTCCACCCTCCCCTCCCCCTCCTTATCCGTCCTCCCCTCCCCCGCCTCCCCGCCCGCACGCACACTCGGCGCCCCCAGCCCGCCCGCCTCCCCCACGCGAGTCTGAAATAATAATCGTAGTATTAAAGGCAGAGAGCGGGCGAGACAATGGGGAGGTTGGCGAGGGAGCCCCGCGCCGGCTTAGCAACACCTCCCAGCCCCGCAGAATAATACGGCTCGGCCCCTCCGCGCGCCCTCCCCCGAGCGCGGCCGGGAGGCGGCGGCTGCGCCGAGGAGGAGGAGAGGCCCCGAGGAGGCGGCGGCGGAGGCCGCGCGGAGGCGGAGGAGGCCGCGCGGGAGGAGGAGGCCGCAGCGCACAAGCAGGAGGCCGGCGGGGGAGCGGCATGAGCCGAGAGCGGCGGCCGCGGTTGCTCTCGGCCGCGCTCGGTGCCCATTGACAGCGGCGGCGGCAGCTCGCTCCAAGATGGCCGCTTGGCTCGCATTCATTTTCTGCTGAACGACTTTTAACTTTCATTGTCTTTTCCGCCCGCTCCGATCGCCTCGCGCCGGCCGCTCTTTCCGGGTACGTAGGAGGCGAGGCGCCGGCGGGCCGTGGCCGGGGACTGGTGGGGG